>NC_064598.1:81333574-81634005 GCF_943734845.2 Anopheles funestus | reverse complement strand
GACATAGTTCTCTTCGCTTAATTTCTTTAAACTAAACAGTCCACTAATATGTAGGTCCACCATACGACGCTTATTCTCATAGCGATCGGATAAGAGTTGCCACGCGCGTTCGTAGTTACCGTCATTTATTGTCTTTTGATCAATTACCTTGGCCGCCTCACCGCTCAAGGCCTTTTCAAGGTGATAAAGTTTTATACGCGGATTGTCACCACTTTTGTCCACAATGTCTCTAAAAATTGTCTTGAATCGCTCCCATTCCTCATACTTGCCACTAAACGTAGGTATGGGGCGAGGCAATGGGGCATGCACAATCACTGGTAGGGCATTGGGACCTGGAACCATTGCTTGAGATGATGCTGATTTTGCCACAAAGGCTTCAGATGCACTCTCTAATTCCAACATCACCTCCTCATGCAATTTACTAGTTTCCTTATACTTGGCGTCATGCACTGCACTATCACCAACAACAAGCTTAATAATTTCAGCATAATGCTTGTTATGCTCTTCCAATGCACTATCTGCCTTTTTCCCGTACACTTTGCACTGTACCGCGGTCAGCGCCTTTCCCTCATTCTTCGCCTGCAAAATATTGTCCATTACACGACCTAACTCCTCACATGCAAGATCACGCATGTGAATGTTTGGCTTCGCTGCAATAATTGCATCCACCCAGCCCGGTTCTCCGACCGATTTCACGGCTGGTGTGCGTGGCGTTCGAGGTGTGCGAGTCATGATGAAGCGATCTCTATTGATATTCAGCTACCTAATATTATCCGGTTCGAAGGACCATGTGATATCTCAGTGGATTTAATAAGGCACTGAACATCTAATTACGCACAAGAACTATTTTATTTTCGCTTCTTGCGACTTAACTCCTCCGCTATCGATCACGTACTGGTTTGCACCCGTGTGCAAACCCCAAAACTTTACTCCCTCCGCTGTGGCGTGCATTTCGCGGTACTTAACTAGATTCACTCAAAATAACCACCATAAGCATCGATCACAGTTTCAATCTTGTTTCGGAACCTTGAAAAAGCTAATGATATCAGTCTCCTTTGAAAAGTGCCTCAATAATGTGCAAATTTTATTCAAAATTTGAGCATTTGTAACATTGGATAATAATTTTTCAACTGCGCTCCGTACAGAATATTCCATCCGGTTAAGGTTTGGGGAATTTGAAGCCCAAACATTCAAACTGATAAAGTCTTAGACACTTTTAGACAATCATTTTTGACTATTTACAAACTTATTGCAAGGTCGGTGTGACAATTCGGAGAGGCAGTTAATCAGACCCAGCAGAATATATTAAATATTTCAATTAAATATAGCCTCTCTGTGCTAAATTCATTACGAAAACTAATGAAAATGAATTCCATAACTTCTACCACTTATTATACTAGCCCCAATTCGTGTTGCTAAAAGCTAAACGTTTTGAATTGTTCCCCATAAATCCTGACAAGTGCGACAAATCTTACACACACACACATACACAAAGAGTGTCTCATAAAAAAAGTAGAAAAGATACACAAAATCCGGTCCTTCGTTAACGACTGTGCTGAACCCACACGCTGAACCATTCAAACGATGGGTCATGAACCAACAAAAAAAATGATGATGTCCTGCAAAAAGCACACACACACATCACTGCTTCCTTCTCCGTGAATAAAGCGTAGGGACGGAAAAAAGGGAAAGTGTCCCGAAATAAAAGTACAGCTTTTGAGCAAACTTTTCCACCGTAAGAGTAAATTATTTGCATGTTAACAGAATGTTATCAGGCCACGTTTTTCCCAGGGATCTGGGGGGAAACCCGGCCAACCATCGCACACGAATAGCAAATGACGTGCGCTACGAGCAAGACAAATGGTTCCGGGTTAGTGAGCAACGTCGTCCACTTTACCACGACCGTCCTGCTGCCCCTCCAATCCTCCTGCTCGTTCTCCGCCGGCCATTCCTATCATTTGCCGAAGAGTACGCCAGCAGGGCAAAAAGTTTTTCGTCCTCCGATGCCCGGAAAAAGGACAAATTGACGCGAACGAACGAACATTCCGGGGCCGGGTTTGGTCGGTCGGTTCGGTTGGGTTGGTTAAGTTCGTGCAGCGTGTAGCGTATTCTGATTCTAAGGCCTAGTTTTTCCCTTGATTCTCGTTCGTTCTATGCCAATCCCCCTCCCCTTTGTTGGTGGATGGTTTTGGTTGCTTCTTATCAAAAGCCCCACTTTGGGTCGTTTTTCTTGCTCCCGGTCGCTTTTGGTACACATTTCTTCTCGGATACTTTTTGCCTGGGTGCCTTATAGTCACCCTTAGCGCAAAAAAAAAACCCGTACGATGGCATGTGATGACCGAAATTAATTGCGCGCTGAAAACTTCTCCGTGGTCGCAAATTTTCCTCAAGCGTGTATTTTCTTTCCCTTTACGCTTTTTTTTTTTTGCTTGGTCCGGACTAACTTCGACGGAAAAAAAATGTTAACCATCCGGACGATGAGTAGAGGCGTGTGAGCTGATCTTTTCCTTTTTCACTTAAGCGACTTTCACACCACAATGGTATCAGTGCGTGTGTGTGTGTTTGTGTGCGTATATTTTGTCTGGATTGGTGCCGAGTTTAAAGATTCAACTTTTCGGACACAAAAAATTAGCATAAATTTTTCGAAGCAGGTAGGAAAGGAAATCTTCCCATTAGCGCGAAAGAAGGTTCCAATATTACAACGGAACCAAAAAGCACTGAAAAAGCGACACAAAAGAATCGGGTCGCGTTTTTTTTTGTTATGTTCACCTTAACAATGGCGTTATTAAATTTTATTCAATGGAACTGGCTTTTTCACTTGCGCCGGATCAAAGGGATGTACCGATGAGAGTACCGAGTCAGGAGGCACAGGCTAGCTTGCGGCCACTCGAATTCCGACTCGACTGTGCTTTTGCTGTTTGCGAAAGTTTGTACGCTGATTACGGCTTCGGTCGATGCTGTCCCATTTTTAGGTATGGGCGATTTGGCTTTTGCCTGCCGGTCATGGAACGGAAGATAATCTGTGCTCTGGTTGTATTACTTTCCGCTGTTGCTAGCTGCTAACAGAAACAAATTCTTCGGCGGTGGTAGTTTTTTGGTGTCAGCCGAAAGATTCACCCTGGTGAAGCACTTCTATTGATGCAGAGAATTATTGAGACTGAAACGTAATGTAATTATTTGGACAACGGTTATTCACCGTGCTTCGATTACAATGGCTTTGAAGTATGGCCGGCTAATTAGAGCATCGCTGTTTATCAGTGAAAGCGACAAACGAAATAAAGTGTTTAGAGCTTATTAAATTGCACCTTCAATCAGTACGGAAATTTAAAACCATTTCTTTTTATCTCGTGCTTGTACTATTGGTTTTTAATTTTTATTTGATTTATATTTCTTTATTGTAATTACTTTTATAAGAAAAAACAATTAACAAACACATTAATAACAAAAAGTTGCAGCATATTTTGATGAATTGTGTTATGTTGAACTGTTTTAAATTTAACAATTTAGCTTTAGTTTTATTTGTAAAGAATTTCCTTATCATGATTAGAATTCAGTGAAGAATCATGTAAATGACTTTGAAAGGAAAAAATCATAAAACACACCAATAACACATAAAACATATTCATAATTTAAACACAATCGTCCACATGCACGAAACATACCAAAACGAACATTTTAATGGAACCATTATAAATGAACGATTGCACAAGTTTTCCACAGAAATTACCCCTTCGGTTCCGTTCCGCAAAAAAGGCACGCGTGACACACAAATATGATTGATAAAACTTTGACCATCTATCACGTTGCCCAATGGGAAACCATTTTGCTTCCTATGTATTTCCCATTGCCTGCTATCGTTAGCCCATTTGCCAGCCCTCACCATTACATATCGCCTGTGTACCATTGTTTAACTTGTCCCTTATCCACGTTCCATTTTATTCATTCATTTTCGTCACATCATTTATGGCTAGTTTTGTGCGAGAATACGGGAGGTGTTTTGCTATAAAAAAAGAAACTTTTACACCCTGTTGCATGATAGCTGCGAGCTGCTGCGGGTGATAATAATTTCCCGCCATTCCCCAGCCAACCTAAGGCGTGCTGATAAATTGTGCGCGCGCGAGAAAACTTTTCCACTCGCACGGGCAATCGTTTGGCCAAAGTGTGTCGTTCGTTGGCTGAGCGTCTCTTTGGCAAACAAGCAAAAGTGCGTCTTGTGAGAAAGATGAAACAAAAAACAACAACAAAAAACCATACAATATAATGCAAAAAGGCACGTGCCACCATCATGAAAGCTGGCCTGATGTTGCTGATGCAAGTAAAGATTTTCATTACTTTCAAGGACTGCCATAAAATGTCGTTGGTGATTGTTTTGGTTGGGGAAGAAGTAAAACAGTTACTGCACTAGTTATCTAGGATGGCTTCATCTTGTTTTTTTCGCTCGTCTTTTCTTTACAAGCAGTTATCTCTTTTGTTTCTCTCGTTTTTTTAATGCTTTTGTAACATATTTTCCCTGTCATTACTCATTCCATCTTAAATGGTCCCGAAGGAAAGAAGAAACGACATGAAGCGACGAAAACGATCCGTGAAAATCTCAGCTTTTAAATCCTCTTCCTCCAAAAACGCACACAATGAAAGAGAACGGAAAAAGGTGAGGACGATGGAAAACGGTCGCGGTGGTCCATTAAAGGCAAACTTTCTTCACTCTGCACGGGACAGTGTAAGTGATGGAAAAGTCGTCATTGTTAGTGAAGATGCAGTGAAACGTAGAAAAAGGGAAAAAGTAGCAACTACAAAAAGAGGAATAAACCACATCGTTCTCGGATCCGTTCCCACAACGTGCAGACCCTTTTCCACCGGCAGGGCCAAAATTATCGGTTTGCATTGCAGAGCGTCTTTCGGTGGCCATGTTGAGCCGAATGTCTTCATGTACATCACAACAGTGCGAACGTAACCGGCGTACCAGCGACGGCAGGTCCGGCACGTCGCTGTAAATTTGTCACTTCAGTGTGGATTCGAAAAGGATGGTGCGGCACCGTAGCACATTCAGAATGTGGCTGTGATTCTTCGAAGACTGTTTCCGCTCGTCGGGTAACGATTTGTGACTGGTTGCGAGTCGCTAAGATGTCGCGGCCAGGCACGGCAGTGTTGCTTCATTCTCCCTTCCCGTCTCTCGCACCCTTTCCTCTTATCCCACCACCTAATGCTTCGATGAATCTTGAAGTACAATGCGCCTCCATTGCGAATGGAGGCGCGCAAACATACTCTCTGATCTTTCGGTTTTGGTACAAAAAAAATCCCCCGGACTTAGGACGAGCGTGCCAAGCTTCATCCGTATGGATAAACGTGATACAGCACGGTAGACGAAGATGCGATGGGATGGTATGCGGACGCCCTGTTACTGGGGGCCGTGTGAATAACCCAACGGCATACGGCGACGAACCCGGTCGTTTGCGATGGTGTCGTAATGTAATAAAATTAAGTAAATTTATGCAAATTGTATTTTGTGTAGCGTTTTCAAGCAACACCAACCATTACTCGGACCCATCTGGCTGTTAGGAAGAGAACGAGACAAGAGTGGAGAGGAATAAACCATTGCCAGTAGCAGCGTTGTAAATGGTGTCGCATTTGTGTATGTGTTATTTTTTTTCGTTTTCTCTCTTGTTAAATTGTGCGTCCTTTCGTTATCTGTTGGCTTTTTTTGTGTTGGATCTCTACGGTGTGAATGTAAAACCATTCCACAACCGTATAGATTTAAAGGATTTCGATACGGAGCTTATCGCACTGATCGCTGTGTATGAGTGTGAATGTACAGGATCCCACATGAGACTATCATTCCCATGTGTAGCAAGGGTATCCTGCCTCATTCTCTCTTTTTCTCCGTGTTCGCGTGTGTGTGTGTATGCCGGTGGCAGATAAATGGATTTCCCATTTTACGGGTTGTTCCAGCAATAGCGATGGCAGCATCAAACTCCCAACAGCTGAAGGACCTTCTGATCTTCTCGGTACGATACATTTACCACACGATTATCCTCCCGGATCGTTGAACTTCCGTACAGCTTTCTGGGAGTTTTTTTGTTGTATGTACGGCTCGGTACAAAATGCCACCATAATCCGGTCGCGAAGTATGCTCCTTACGTATGGAAGTAGAGTCTTTCCCTTGCTCAGGTTTTGCAGCCTTTTGTGCGAAATAAAATATGCATTCCATGTGTCTGCTTGTACGAGGAGTGTGTTTTTTACTTTGTTCATTTCATGTTTTTTTTTTTGCTGTTAGTGTAAACTGATCGCTAGTGCTGTTTTGCTGATTGCTGGCCATTTATCGGTCAAGTTGAATGGACTCGGCCCCCTGTATCGGTGGTTTCCAGTAGGAGACTCTTTGCTGGTACCTATTTGGTAAGTAATAGCCCAGTGCTGTGTTTAAGTGTTTATGGACCAATCGTCTGAATGAAATTGAACGTCTAAAGAACATTGTCGATTGAATATTTGATATCGAAACGGTACATAGTTTTGTTTTCGCTATTTTTGAAAAAGCTTGAAATATCTTTATAATGTAAATTTTATATTTCTTGGAAAAATAAACACAAAAATATAAAAAAAATTAACTTGCTTGAATGATTATGTGTAATATTGTTGAAATATGTAGTTTCGACAGAAACTTTCTTTCTCTCTTTTTCTCTCTCTATTGCTCAACAAATCTTCTAACAAATTGATTAATCACTGTAAAGCGAATGCTGTAAATTTCTGGCAAGCCAGATTCGACTAGTAATCACAAACATTTGAGCAAATCATTCTGCCAATTCATTGAGTGGTATCGACCCAAAAAACCCAGCGACAAATATGAAGAACAACCAATTAGCAACGGTAACAGTAAGGCACTCCACAACCGTTCAAAGGAAAATGAAACGCTCCATAGAAAATCATCATGAAAAGGCAAAAAGCTCAGCACGAAAAGAAAAAAAAAACAAACTGATACGTAGACACAATTATGTGTCGTACGCGTGACTGTTGGAAAAGAGTCGTAGCCATCAAAAAGATCGGCAGCTAATCGGTCTTCCTTTCTTGCTTCAAGCGGCTATCGTTTTATCGTGCACCGCGCGATGAAAGTGTCACAGTTCGCACAACGGGGTGGAAAAACTAGTTCAAACGTTATTGAATCGAGTGTTTCCACAAAACCGGGTTTCCTTCACCATTCAGGCCCTGGTGCACATCATCGCCGTCTCGGTAATCAGCATCCCGGCATTGATCAGGGCGTCGTTTCTCTTCATCATCGGTATTTGCTCATCCGTAATGCCTGGTAGCCTTATGGCTGGCATGAAGGCACACAAAGCTAACGATTTGCTTTGAATGTCTACCATGGGGTGGAGTGCCCGAAGCGATGGTGGGAGGCGGGTTGGGGAAGCAAGGGGAGCATTTTCTTTGCGTTGCGATTTACATAGGTACAAAAACACAACCACTCAAAAACCGAACTTCGCACTGTTACCCATCCCCATCTTCGGAGGGGTTTGCGATGGTGTGAAAACAGTGAAAATTGCCAGCCACTCCAAACGAACCTACCACTCAATTTCCCGCTCGCTTCGGGCGTTCCTTTTTTTCCGCCATCTGCGCCGACAACATCCTCCTTTCCCGCTCGGAAGTGGTCTTGTTGTAATAGACTGAAGGCGGCATTTTCCAAATCATAAATTATGAAAATATCACGACATTTTCATTTCACCCCTTAGGAAAAGCCTGGCCAAATGAAGGTGGTTTGCGAAAGCAACGGGAGAAGGGCAAGTGAAAATCGAAGGAAAATATGAGCCTCGAGTTTTCCTTCTCTTTCTGTGTTGTTCTTCTTCCCGGTGTAGCATGGTAACGGTGACGCAAACGACGAACGTTGATGCTGATAATGAAAGACTTCGACCGTATAAAGTGGCCACTTCTTGCAAAAAGCGCACGGAAAGCGTACGTAACGACGGTAAAACGTAAAATTATGGACGATCACAATCCATCCCTTTTGTCCATCGTCCAACTGCCGCTAGGAAAAGGACACAGACACACACACACACTGAAAGAGGGAAAATCTACTGAAACGAAAAATGGCGCTACAACATGGTTGAAAAAAAAAACGAACGCCTTCCCACAAGAAGGATAGTCCCTTCGATGGAGGGAAAATTGGTGGAAAAGAAAAAAAAGATAGAAAAGTAGGTCGTCTAGAGTAGCTACAGGGAAAGTGGACAGTTTGCTATCCGCGCTTTTGGAGTAATCATAAACTTTAAATGACATTTGGAGGAAATTTTTCCAAGATTCATGATTCGTGTAAAAATGAAAAGAAACCCTCGATCGAATCCATTAAGATACTCACAAGAACACACACACACACACATTGTAAGCGGTAAGACGGGAAAGGAACGAATTTCCACGATCAGACATTTATTGGACATCGGAGCGTAAGGTGGAGGTGCATTATTTTTATTTTTCTACCCCATCTAAAGACACCGACAGTTCCCCAATGTTGCGGCTGGGGTGTAAAATTCAATTGCAAAGTTTGAGTTTTGATCAACCAAAAAAAAACAAAATGAAACGGAAAAAGGGCTGAAGGGAAAACCGATTTTCCACCAATCGTGAAAATCATATTTTGTGAAACATGTTATACCATCTTCCCAGTCCATTTGCTAAGTGGAAATGGATAAATGGACCTTGTGAAAGGGAAAGCTAAGAAAAACGACCGACAACCGTTAACCATTGAACTAAAGGTTCGTTGTGTACGTTGTAAACGTGAAAAAAGGAAAACTTTAAGACGAATTTTTCTTTTTTTTATTTTGTGTTAAATGCGAGAAAATCAACAAGAAAAAGCGGGTTGAACAAAAGTAAAAAAACGGAAGTCTAATAATAATTAATTAATGCTACAAAGGAATGCCGTTCTGCAGCTGCTTGACGCTTGGGACAATTGCTTTTTTGTTTGCTTTCCGTATTTTCGCTTCTGTAACGGGGGACAGAACACACCAAATCAGCTGTCATCAGTTTGAGATGGGTTTTTGGTGTTTCATCGCGTAGAGATTGATTGCCCACAACAGCAGGACAACAGTTGTTCGCTTGAATTGTAATAAACCACCAGCGTCGGTGCGTTTCTGTGCCGTAGTTTTCCCAAAAATCATCTAAAAGAACGTCACTTCATAGAAAGTGGTTCATGTTGTAAAACTTTTAAGTGAAACCCTTTTTTTCCGGGTTCTAACATGAACACCAGTTTGCTGTACATAGAGAGATGAAAAGGATCTTAACTCATCAAAATTTTAAACCCGGTTCGATTTGAACCAATATTTTAGTTCCGCAAAAAGTTTCCAAATACACATCAAACAACAAACGTCAAAGCTGTTAAAATTGAAGCATTCAAATAGAAATTTAAAATAAAACGAAGGAGAAAAAATCAGTCCTCACACCGCAACCATGTACGAAGTAAAAAAAAATATTTCCCAACTAAGAAAAAAAGGTTCCCAAGGATTGAAACATAAAAAAGAGAAAGTTGAAAAGGATGTATTGTGAAAAACAAAAAAAATAGGACGGCTACCTGATTTTGTGACTACCTTCATTCCACAATCATTCCCAATCTCGATGTTCCTTGGCTTGGCCTCTTCGTCGCTGATCCTGTGTAAACAAATATTTTCAAATATTTTATGCGTGCCGGTTTCTTCCTCCTACTTCGCTTTTTCGCTCTTCTCTGCCAAACCCATCCACCCTTGGAATCATGGAAAATACGGTCCAAAAAAAAAGACATGAAAATCGGAAACTTCCTCCTTGAAACTTTGTGCCCATAAACAACGCAAGGTGGAAGAATGAGGCTGCCGAGATGGGAAAATATTTACGGAATTGATTTTCCTCGTAATTTGTGATATATTCCTATTCCTATCCCAAAAACCCCTACTAGCGACCCCCGCTAGTATCTGGGCCACTGCAACAGTGGGTGTTTCTACTTTGGATCACACGATTTCCTTTGACCGGTACCCGCATAAGTCCGCTGCTTTTGGGGGGGAGATTTCCATCGAGGGTTGTGGCCCAAGTCTTCCTTAGAAGCATTCCACACTGGTTCGAAAATTCTCCAACTCCATTCGATCTACACACCCACCGTCTCTGATCGAAGAAAAGGCTAGCGGGAAAGTTTCCTTTCGATGGGAATGCGATGGGTTTCGTCGGATTGCAGATTGCCAAAAGTTTGTGGCACCCCGGGCCGGTAGGAAGTGAATTCCTTCGCTTTTCCGGGAAGTGAAACAAGCGCTCAGGAAAAATACTGAGGGAAAGCTAAAGGGGCGTCTGTTCAAGCATCAATTTTTCATCGTCATCTAAGGAGAGACAAAGCAAATGTGCTCGTGTGCGAATCTAGACGAAAGTCCACAACGCATCGATACTCTAATTTCGTTAACAGTGTTGTCCAAATCAAGTCACCAGGCCAGTTTGGATCATGTCGAGGCGCAACAATCACAACGAAATGTAATAACCCGCTACACGAAGATAAATTGCAGCTACTTCTCACCAAGCACGTGGAAAAAAGCCTGATTCCTTTTACTCACCCAAGGACTTTCCCTGGAAGTGAGTCTCTTCCAACAGAAAATTCACTTCGTGAAATTTTCCACCAAACGCGTCGAGTAGTAGTGGATGTTCTGTTTCCCGCGATTTCTCATCGAAACTAAACGTAAAAAAAAGAGAAGCACACGCAACTTTCACCCTTGGCAAATGAAGATTTATGGTGAACTTTATTGCATCTTTGCGCCACCCGACGAGGAAGGGGATGACGAAAAAGATCGTTTTTTTATTCTGTTTCTTTACGTTTGCATTTACGTGCCAAAATTGTCACATACTTTCCCGGACACCAAGCGGGGTGCAAATTTAAATTTTCTTACCTTTTTGATTTATTTTTGCTTCTGTGGGGAAAATTTCAGTATGCTTTAAAATATGTTTTACCAGCGCGTGAATCGTTTGTAAGCAAAATCTGCGCCATTGGAAAGGAAAAGGAAAACCAACCCGTTCTCTCCTTTTCGTATGATTCATGGCGATATTTTCATATCAATTTTTCCTCGCAGTCAAATAAATGGTTCCAAATTTGCCTTCATTGCTTGCTGTCCTCAATCAACGACACTTCATTCACACCACACTGGCTGACTGTATGTGCACGTGGCTAAATTATACGACACGCTGCTTACGGGAAGGCCTGTAACCCTCTTGCTCTCTTGAGCGCAAATTAACGGCAAGTACCATCATCAGTGCGATTGATACACCAAGGCATCGTCCTTCAAGGATGTTGTGCCCCTCGTCACAGTGAGGTATACATTAATTTTTCGTCTTAGCGTTGTGTTAGGATTTGGAATTGTTCGCCTTTGAACTCACTATTTGTCCCGATTGGTGTCATTTTTGTTCGAGTTTTTTACAGAGCGTTTGTTCTCTCGCTCTCTCTTTCTCTCTCTCTCTCTCTTTCTCTTTGTTTCACCTGTCACGTAACTGTATAGAACTCAGCGGTGAAAAACTGAAGTGTCCACTTCAAAATTGTGAAACCCCTTCGTGCAAAAGCATTGGAAAGCGTGTTTGGTTAACCGATAAGAGGCGGTATGTTTGCGGTACGCCATTTGCATACGCCAAAATGAATACAAAGGAACATTGAAGAAATGACATCTGAAGAACACTGTAATCCAACAATGTAAATGAATTTGGTTGATGCAATTCTTGTCGAAGGAATTTCTGAACAGTGAAGCATTTTATGAAATTATAATGAATTTTCAAAATAAATTCTGTTCGCTTTACTGGAAATTTATCCAAAAAATTATACAAACTTGAAGACAAATTATAAATAAGTTTATTTTTAATATATCTATTGCCAACATTTCCTGCACTGACGAAAATATAAGCAAGAATAGTAAGTAAATTTCACGCGTAAACCATCCTGAAACAAAACTTACTCAACAAATAACACATCAGCACAGGATCCCCATAGTTCCAGAAACATCAATTTGAACGATCCCCAAAAGTACATTAGACAAATTTTGTTTGACAAATTAGACACCTTGCCCAAAAACCGTTAGGTATCGCATTGAGCAAAGGAGCAGGGTGAAAACTGGTAAACTCAACTAAGACACGTCCTAAAACACATCCCGATCGACAACGTATCGAGACAACGTCCGAATGAGCGAGTCAGTGTATGTGGCTTCCATTATCGCTAATAAACTATTTTCCTAATGGAATCGATCGAAAACTCCCTACACCCCCGGTTTTGTAGCAAAGGCACGAACCGCGCGTTAAGGCGTCTCGACTACAGGCCGAGGTATGTCGATCCCGGGGCGACCTAATAAATTTTCCTCCAAAATAAATTACACTTTATGACGAGTGGTTCCGGCGCACCGGCAAAAGCGCGGCTACCAGCAACCGGAGCCGTAGCACAATTTTCCCGTGGACGTATGAAAACGCGGGCGACGTTTCATGTCCAACGGAACCAATAACTCTGGCACGTGTGTAGGCGACTAACGTTGTGGGATCGTTCGTGTTTATGTGTACGGGTTTGCCCTCGACCCCTTCGCGCAGTTCCATCGCAAAACCCTTTTCCAAGGCAGTTCCCTCATTTCTCGACTTATCTCCTTATACCTTAGCGAAGTCGTTGTCCGTGTTGCTGTTGTGCAAGCGGCCATAAGGGTGTGAATATTTTATAAACCCCACAACCGAGATGCCTGGCCCTGTTTCTGAATGCTTCGTCTTGAGTGCAAAAGTTCTTGAGGCGTGCTCTGGCTCAAGTTTCATCAGTGCGAACATTCTCGGAGCAGGTTCTGAAGATGCTGGGCCGGGAAGTCTTTGCCCATCCAAACCGAAACATGGAAACGGGAGCGCCCATCAAAGATGTATACAATTTATGTATGAATATCCACAACTCCTGCAGCCAAGTATGTAAGTTGCCAGTATGTTTTTTTGTGGGGACCAGCACCTGACAACGATTAGCACCCCGAGGATCATTCGGCACGCTTCGTCCACAAATCGACCGCCTTTGCACGTATCTCCCAGCAGGGGTTACACTGTGTACCCTCTACCCGGGTGAATAGGTCATCAAGTGGTAGAGGGTAAACGCTATAAATAGAATTAAAATTTTACAACCTTCATAATTCAATGGTTCGGGGTTTTGTGGAGATCATCGGTCCCATCGCGGTTCCGGTCACGGACTTACCCTTTACGGTTAGGGGGTTCAACGGAAACTATCCCCACACCCATAAAACACACACACACATACAAAAGTTGACCTCCTCCAAAATGGCCACACAGTTTGAGCATATTTATGGGCTGGAGATATATTTGTGACAGTTTAATACCGACATACCAGCCAGCTAGGCATCCACCAATCGAATGAAAGCCGCTTGGCCCTTACCCGTTCGTGATGGATGTGTCAGGCTGGCTGTCCTATGGTGACAATTTTCACATCTCACTTGTACACCTTGTTCCCTTTCCCACTACTTAAACTTGCTGCTGCTGCTGCTGCTGCTGCTAATGTGACAATGAACGTCCGGTACAGCACCTCAACGAGAGGCACCTCCAAAACGGTACAGAACTCCCGATACATGAACACTGTCAGAGATATGGTATATGCCCTTTTGTGTCCTGTATTAATAAATCGTACCCCTACCGTTCGTCTAACCCTCCCCCTCGGTTTAACCCCTGTAGGGTGGAAGGTCTTTCGAGTTCAAATGTCCAGCAGGCCGCTACCAAAGCCACACCGAACTCGAAATCGGCACAGAAAGAATCTACTATTTGTGGCAAACATACCACCCGAGAGATGAGACGACCGAGATTGCCTGTTTTTGGTGTCGGTGACCCCTTCGCTACTAACGATCATCATCCCTAGCAGCATCCGTATCACGGCACCAAACACTAACCAGAAGTACGAAGTTTGGTAACTCCTGCATAGCTTTCTCTCTCTCTCACTCTATCTCTGTCCTTTTCCCTGTTTCTGGTGGAACTGGAGTGGCCCACTTTGGCAAAGAGCAATTATTAAATAATGAAAACAGATTCCGACTAGCCAACGGTGGCTTGGCACTGGGCTTTTTCCTCTTTCTCGTATCTCCTTCCACCTCTGTACCGGGAGATACTGACATCCCAACCAACGAACTCAGGTCCCAAAACCGCTTTACCCGAATAGTTTTGGAAAAGGTCCCAGCACTTGATGAATAAACAAAATTTCGTTTAATCTGAAAACTAGTGGTGGTGATGTTGGTTTTTTTGTTTTGTTTTTCATTCTTTCCTGTCTGCTTCTAAGGGGAAGGGGAGGTGGGGGGGAGAGATAGGACAACATCCAAAGTCGGTCAGCTGGTTGAGTTTTTATGTTTGGCGAGAGCTTCAGCAGTGCGGCAAAGGAAAAGCTTTAATCGATTCGTGTTGGTTTTGTTAGTGGCCAGCTCTCGGGAGTGCGATTTCGTGGAAAAGTGGACACATTTTGGTTTGGCAAACTGAAGGATATACACACATTCCACATCCACACAAAAAGGCAGGAAACAACCATTTCGTTCCTACGCTTTCGTTGTCACGAGCACGAGCACGAGATGATGATGATGATGATGGTGATGATCGTACCCACTCACTTGGAAATGGGTTCTTGGGTTAATTAATTCGAGCTTTATTAGTTGACCGTGACCGGAAGAGGAGGGGTGGGTGTAGAGAAAAACACTGGAAGCTGTTTGACTTTTACCACATCCAAAGGGTAGAGGGAGAGCTACGCAAAGACATATCCACTTAGGCGAAAGTTTACGTTGCATAAGATCGGTTTAGAGCGCGAAATGAAAGGCACAGATCATCGTGCCGTGGGCGGCTATAAGATTGTGATTTCCAAAAACGGAGCATTATGGAGTGGTTAAAAGAAAATTTTAATTAATTTTCTTCTGCCTGAAACACGCTTTATTACAGAATTGCAAAAAAAAATCCCATCGCCGCACCCCGTTCATAAATTTGAAAATCTTAATCAAAATTCTAGTTGAAAAACATTTTCTTCCTGCATCATTATCCACTGTTGGAGATTAAATATTCGTAGCCACGCCATATCCCAAGATGAGTTTCCTTATTCCCTGAAGGAATTCTTCAATCCACAAAAAACATAAAATACGCACACATACACACACAAATCTTCTAAATCATTTCCCATTTATGTGCATTCTGGCAGCAGTGTGACGGTAAAATTTGTGCATTTTGCAGTTCACAGCTTCACGGTCCATAAAGGATTTGGTCGTGTGTTTTTTTTTTGTTTTCGTTACGATTTTCCCGCTTTTGCTCCAACGAAAGCCAAAAGGGTGTGCTATTCGCTTCTCTTCTTCATATTTCAACCCAGCGATCTCTCTCTCCCACTCCCTTCTGTGTTGACACATTCACACACCCACCTTAGGGGTTGGATGATAACGATTTGCAAGTTGCAAATAAAAATTGTCGCTTAATTAAAATTATCTTACCAGAAGGCAAATACCGCGTACTGGGCACCTCCATCACTTCGTCCGGGTTAGATCGTTGCAGGTTTTTTTTTTTGCTGGCTTCTTTTCTAGAGACGCTCTAGAGTCGTGTTTGTAAAGAGCGCAGTGGATGGTAGCAAAGTAAAAAAATAAAACTACTAATGCAATCCTCCATTTCTCGCCCATGAAGGATGTGTGTATGCAAACGAGCAGCAGCATTAATGTGACCGCCATTGCATAGCGTAAACGGGTCGGGACGGTTTTGGATAAGGAGCTGTTGAAGGTGTGCGCGTCCGCCTGTACGAGGATTTTTTTTTACACAAAAACCGGGCTTTTCCCCCTCCACACCCTAAAGCTAGTCCACCACCCGAGGGGGGAGAGGTCCCTTAATTTCCTACTGCTGGAAGGAACTAAAGAAACAAAAAAAGCCACCCCATCCGTTCCACCGGAACTGGGACGAAAAACGGAACTTGAAAGTGGAACAGCGGCAAACTAGGAGATCAGGACGGGAGGAGGTGCTGAATCCCTTTTGCCTTTGGTTCTGCCGATGCATGGAAATGCAAGAAACATCAGGCAAACCGGGCAACTGCATCATTGCGAGCCCATTCGAGCAGTGAGCGTCGACGTTTGCCTGTAACGAGGCGCGCTAAAGTGATGATGAGTGGAATGCGATTCGCAAAAGGATTATGTACACACTCGAACACACTTCGAAACACTCACTCACATACACACACACACACCTGTTCACATTCGTCCTTGTGCAGGGTGCATATCCTTTGAGGTTGGCAGAGTTCAGACGCTTTTGCCAGTTGGATGAGCAGCGGGCGCTGGGTGCTGTTAGGTGCTAGAACAAAAGCACGACCCGCGACTCAACGTGCAAACAAACCACCACCACACTTCGCATATACGTTTGCGGGGCACGATTATGCGAGTTGCAACGGTAGTAGTAGTGCCACCACCGTTTGCCCGTACCATTGCATTGAACGTACAAAAGAAATGTAAATACGCCATCATGCCCCAAAGAGTCGAACTGGATGCTGGCGGCAGCAGCAGCAGCAACAGCATCAGAGTGAACGGATTTTCCGGCCATTTTTTTTGTATGTGTGTGCCTGGGTGCTGTTTTCATGACGTACGGAATATGGGATACAGGGCGGAAGTAGCAGCATTTCCCCACCCCTGGAACTCACATCGCTCCATCTGCAGTACGCGAATGGTTGGTGAAATCTACTTAATAGCATTTCACTTCATGATATTTAATGAGGCAAATTTGCAATCCAAGAGGAACTTGGCTAGAGCCTAGCTGGCAGACGGTGTGAAGTGTGAATGAGGGTGATGACGTGATCGTACCAATGTTTGCGACAGGGAGCGGGTTTTTTTTTCGTGCTCGGGAGAATAGAACGTAAACGAAGGGGGAAGGCGGGGAGTTATTTAGTAATTATTTAGATTTTTAACAGCTTCACAATGTACGGGGTGTGAAGTAATTTAATATTAACGAAGCGCGAAGCATGCCGGCAGCACTCCACCGTACGCAAACTATGTGGCAACGGTTTTGATGCGATACATTGTACACTGCCGAGCATTTTGCTGCTTTTTTCGTACATATTACGGTAGCCGTTGATCAACGGGGTAAAGTTTTGAATGGTACAATCAAGGATCTGACGAGCAAATATGTGACTGGATGGATCGTATTTAAACATTCATGTGTTGAGGAGTATTTATGTACTGGTTCTCTGTATATGATTTTATCAAGTTTACTGAACATGTACTGAAGATATGAATAAGCTGATAGTAAAAAAAAAATGTGTAGAAAAGAGTTACATATAATATTGAAACAAAAAATGAATCAAAAGCGAACAATGAAATAAAATATTACAATGTAAACAACTTAACAACATAACAACGTACTTACTACTTGGAAGGGTCTCTCAGTAGCATTTTGCTAGTGTAGTCTATGATAGTTTGGTTGTCAGTAGTATATTTAAACTCTTATTTGTAATACGTTCTAATTCCAAAAACATATTCTTTAATAATTCATCTTTACTAATCTACTAGGTATTGCATATTTGCAAGGCGCAAACACTACTCACTAATATGAAGTAAGCAATAGGACTGAGTTTATTAGCATTAATTTAAAAAAATATGATAATGCTGTTTATTTTGAACTTATTTTTTGCATAAATTGAACAGATTCACTTTCTTTTGTTTAAGGGATTTTGACGCCAATAATTTTTATTACATTTTGTAGCTTTGTTTAATTTGCATCAATTATCGATGTTTGTGGAATATAATTGATATAAAAGTAAGAATAACACGAATCGTTACCAAACAAAGTAAGCAAAGAGAAAGGATAATGATATGGTTAATGAAAAAGGCATTTATCAGTTATGTTAAGGTTCCAAATTTATACTGATACACAGTTCAATTTTAAAATGATTTCAAAAATAATCATTCTACAGATATTTCATTCATGAAAGTTGAATAAATAGGTACGAAAGGTTCAACAAAAATGTATTTAAATTTTAAGCGTATTTTACTTACTTTCAAATCCACTCAATGAACAGTTCTCCCTTTGAAAAAAGAATCAATTATTTAAGCATTCAACCAATGTTTCTGTTTTTTTGCAATTTTCTTTCCATTTCCTCACTTAATTTCCTCTCGTTTGCGTCGTGCCGCGAAGGGATGGTCTAGCTTCTTGACGTCAAACATTCTGCGCTAGAAACACATGTCGTTAACAACTGTATATTGGTGCAGGCCGAAAAAAAAATCTCAAATCAAAACCAAACGATAGTGCTTGAAAGTCCTGGTAAGAATCCTGTAGCCTTCCATTTTTTGTTTTGTTGCTGTTCCATCTTCCCACCTTAACAAACAACTCAACTTCTGCTGACATTTCGCTGACAAACTACACACGGTACACGCACGATTCGATTATCGGTACCATGCCTCCCGGTCCGAAACAGATTGCCCGGTTTCGCGCGTATAATGCACAGTTCCGGGACACAGTTTTGTCCCAGTTTGTTTGTTTATTTTCGCTCCGAGTTTTTGCACCTTTTGCAGCTTGTTTCGAACCGTCCACCGAGCACGGTCCAGCTCGGTTGACGTTGCGTTGCGCCGAGAGCAGCGGCATTTGCGGTGGAAGTTTTTCGCGAAAAACTCTCCACACCCCCAAAAACACGGCCACAAGGTTTTGCACCATACGGACACGAAACGGTGACCGAACCGCATGTTTGTCAATCGATGGAATTAAGAATTTATAAGCGAACGTGATGGGAATCTAATTTCGGTGCTTCCAACACTACCCGTAACGGGTCGATCGTTCGATTGTGGACGTTTGCTGACGGTTGCTTAAAACATGGGCCTGGTTTTGTCGAATCCTGGTGCGACTGCTTGACTGCTGGAAGCGATCCAAAAGTGAACAACCGTCCGTCCTATCATGTTCCAAACGAGTCGATGGATGGATGGATGGATGAGATCCATGGATGAAACGCTTGAACCACAAAACTCCAGAAATCCTGATCCACAGTCCTGCGTCCTACAGAAGGGAACTTTATGTACCGATTAATAAGCCCCCTTGCGGGTGGATGGATCCTATGGATAGCACCCGAAGGAGGCAAGGAAAATGATGGCGTAATAATTAAAATTGATTCCCAGCCAATCGCTCAGCGGAAGCACCGGCCCAGGCACCTTCTCGTTGGCCTGCTGTGAGTTGTTAGCTTTTGCCAAACATGTCACTGATGTATTTTTGTGCACTTTCCTATCTTGTACGAAACATCCCAAAAAATTAGTAAAACACCACATTGCACAAAAGCAATGTTAGATTTGGCACCGAATACGATAAATGCTTTTAAATTTCCATTTTAATTCCAACCGGTTGTTATTCTTGGACGACTGTTTTGTCACTCTTATGCCTGTATGTGGGGCTCTCTTTTTTATCTTGATTGAAGATAACTCACCACCGCACAACGCAAACACACCGATAACGATCCATTTTCGCACACATGATCCAGAAGTGTGAACATGTTTAAACATTAGTGCCGCAGTTTGCCGAGATGAATTTCGTTGCGTAACAAACCCCGGTCGGTTGGAAACATATTTGTTAACGCTGCGCCGGGGAGCTAGCTGAGCCACATACCTGCAGCCCAGGCTACAGGAAATGCTCCACAAACTGGTTCGCTTTGTAAGGGACCGCTTCAGCTTTTCCCCCTGGTTTTTGTGAGGTTTTGATTACTGTTTTTTCGCTACTGGACGCGATACACAGCCATCACCATCATTCCGTGGTCGAGCGAGAGGAAACAGCTGTGTTAAATGGTAATATATTTTCGTTTGCTGCCGCTGTCAAGCGGCGCGATCTCAGTTTGACAACCGACCATTGGCAGTGATGTGGCCGCGCTACCACGTGGCCCTGTACGTGTGTGTGTTTGCACCCACGTATATGACGGTGCAATTATGGACCGGAATCCGGATTGTCGGAACGGGATTTCGTGGTGGGAAACACACGCAACCAAACACAAACGTCGGCGGCGTGTTTCGCCTCGGTGCCATAAATTCGTAATTCATTTAAGGATATCCCATTCACTCATTAACGCGATGCCAAATTAACGTCGACGAAATGAAATGTTACGTTCGGCGCTTTGCGTGCCACACCGCCACCTTTTCCCTGGCCGTTCAATACAGCCGGATGTGGGGTATGGAGAATTGTGCGTAATTTTACCTACGCACCAACGTTGCGTTGGGTGATAGGAAAGGGGCGAGATTTTCATCTCCTTTTCCGGAATTCTTTCCACGGAGTTCGGGGAAGAAAAAATCACACGAAACAACATTCAGTCCGTGTGTGTGTGGTTGGGGAGGGAGAAAAAGTTTTTCCAAACTCTAAAAAGCTGTCTCTGTACGTCCTTCGAAGGACACGCGTAGGAAATACGGGGAAATTATTGCCTTCCTTCTAGTTCGTGCCAAGTTTTCCTGTACATCTTTGAGCTAACATGAGATTTGGTAAAACTTTTAATCTAAGTCAGGAATGTACAACATCTTGGCAGAAGCAGCAGTCGATCTAATACATCGGAAAATGAAGATCTATTTGGATGTAGTACGACCGGTTTTATGGCATCCGGATTTCTAAAAAACTAAATTAAATATAAATAATACAAAATAAAACTTATGCTACTCAAATTACATTAAAACTTATAGTAGTAATGAGCATGCATTGAAATCTTTCGCTTGTAGATAAAGTCAACGAAAGCTTTAAACGTCAGCTATTCTAGTGCCATAAAAAAGAAAATTAACAAAAATTAGAGAATAAAAAGAAAGAATGATAATCGAATTTTTGTTCTTCGTTGTTACCATTTAGCAGTTGCTTCCTCTAAATAGAGTAATTTTACATTACTATTTTTTACAACATTATTATATTACAACAAATTTATGCTCTGCAACAGTAATATTTCTGCAATTGTAATATTTTTTGTGATGAAACCTGTTTTATTAGAAATTGTTTACAAAGGTATGATAAATAATTTGCAATTGTATTTTAACAATCTTAGTTCAGCTAAACATAACCAAATAATATAATATGTTATTCGCAATGCATGCTTATGTTCTGAAACCTCTTTGTGTTTGACACACCTGCCGTACAAGTGAAAACCAACGTGCCGTATCTTGCTGATCGAGAGGCGATAAAGTGTACTGATAAGCTGTGAACGTACGAACAACTTTCTCCTGTGTGTGTCACAGGAGTTTTTTCTACCATACGGAAAGAGGAAGAATGTGTGTTGTCGTATCAGTTTGATTTGATTTCAACCGTGTCTAATTTGTGGTATAATAAAAAAGGCAAAGTTATCGTTTGTTATCGAGTGTCAAATCTGGGTTGATGTAAAGATCCTTACTGGGAGATTGTTATTCAAAATGGTTGATACCGACGAAAAGTTAGCTTGGCACAATGTGCTCTGGTTACTTTGCAATGATGGTATTATAAAGCATTTATTGTAAAGTATTTTAAACACACATTTGCCATACGTGTGTTTACAGTGAAAGAGCTTAACAGCTTGTTAAACAATCTTTAAACACTCTTGTTTGCTTGAAACCATTCGATCAACAGCTTCTGTCCAAGTAGCAATTGTTACAAAGTTTAGCAAATTCTCAAAATCCCCCATATCGAAAGGAAACAATTAAATGCTCTTAAATATGGCAACAAAATCCAGCATCCTGGGGAAGCCCAGCGCCAAACCCGGGTCGATAATTAGTGCATTTACTTTGCGAAAACTCAAAAACCGATTAACGCCTCGCCTGCTGGCCTCGCTGGTCTACTCGAGGCAAGAGGCACCATCGTC
Source organism: Anopheles funestus (assembly GCF_943734845.2). Lineage (NCBI taxonomy): Eukaryota > Metazoa > Arthropoda > Insecta > Diptera > Culicidae > Anopheles > Anopheles funestus. The sequence continues at coordinate 81,612,263 of NC_064598.1, read as the reverse complement.
AGCGTCTGGTCCATCAGCTCTCGGTGGGATCGATGACCAGATCCTGCGTCTCTACTGCGACCTCCGTACCCCCCCTGTGCCATTCGTTCGCCACCGACTGGTCACTGACGGAACAGGAATACCAGCCGCTTGTTTGCATGAGTGAAAGGTTAGATAGACATCAAACCGAGCATGCGCCTACGAGGAAGGGAATCGCCTGTTCCCCTCGACGAACTCGAGAAGTGTCAAAGCGTGTGCGTTCGGGTTTTTTTTTTTCAGAGTCGCCAGGGCACCGAGGAGTCGCCCCGTTCGACTGCAATTCCCATCCTGCCATGCGTTCTTCCGCGCTCTCTGCAACACATGCACACACTGAAGCGTCTAACGTTTGACGTTTGATAGATATTCGTACGAAGGCTGTACTACTGGTGTTAGTAGTAAAAGAGCGACTATACGGTGTACTCTGTATTTTGTACGAAGCGGTTGTAAGTGATGCATGCTACTATACTGCTCACAGGAAACGCGAACCGGTGGACCACGTGGAAACTGAAACGAGAAGGCAACAAAAAAACGACTCTCCAATTGAATAACCGACGAGACTACCTCACTTTTTGTGTAGTTTGTGCTTATCATCATCATTCTAGCTGGTGCGATGCGGACCAAGAAACACCGGAAGAATCCAATCGAGTCAGCAAGTTTAACTTGCATCCCGATGAAGACATGGAAGGAAACCGGCCAGTGTGTGTGGAGTGCCACATGGTGCTCCCCATTTTATGCGCTGGTCGTTTCTGCGTGGTTGTGATCAATCTCGTGTCTCGCACCGCGGAATGATAGGGAATGGCAGCGCAATGTTTCGCTTGCACTGGCGGGAATGGCGCGCTTGTATTCCGTCTCGCTTGCGATACGCGACTTGAGTACGCACTTCGTGCCGGATGTATGGCGATGTGTTGTGGTTGTGTTTGTGGAGGTTCTGTGCGTTCCACGGGGATTCGGGCAGTCAGCATCGTCGTCGTATTTGTCGTGTGGTACACATCGTTCATCATCGGTTTGGAGGCCACCAATAATACCCGCTGTAACTGGAGCCGTACCGTATGGTGGTCGAAACAGTAAACTCCACTGCACGTCGACGCCAACCGTTATCAGTTGTTCCGTTGACGTTTGTGCGGTAAGCCACGATCGTGCTTCCTCCGGGTTCTGGCCAGTGTACACGTGAAATCGTATACCTCCGTTCGTGATCGATAGTGACATCCCGTTGGGGATGTGTGCTGTGGGAAAACGCGTTTTCTGCCACTGGCAAAGTGCACCCTGGGAAGAGATTTTATCAAATCGCGATACAAGATGTCGTCGTAGTGATTTCGGGAACAATGTGTGAAAACCCGTTGCGGATGGGTTTAACAGTGTACGATCCAAGCCCAAGTGATCCATTACGGCTATGCTTTCCGCTACTGGCCAAGAAGGACGCAACATATGCTAGCGGATTCGCGATGCACAACCAACATCAAAGTGCAGCGGCCAGCTGCAGCAGAATAGATCAAATGACGGCCATTGTGAAGAAGCGCTTGTGTACGTGAGCCGCATGTGTGTATGTGTGGTTGAGCGTGTGTGTGCCTTAAGGAAATGGGGACACTTGATGTGTGGAATGTTCTGTTGGTGGATGCCTGTTAGGTGCAACACAGCTGGAAGCACTGCATGGAGCTGCATTTTGCGCTGCTATAGCAAAGACGCATGGACAATCTGTCGGCCCTTTGGCAGTACACGGACACATGGAAGATGTTATGTGGGTGGCAATTGTACAGCAACGTTCTTTGTGTAGGTTTTGTTAATTTTTTTCGTAAGTGATGCGTGCCATAGCACCGCAAAGTTTCCTCCCCGGGGCCCATCGGAAGTATCAGTAAGTTCCACAGAGCATAGAGCTCTCACAAACACCCGGTCAGCTGAGCCAAACTAATGTACGTTTTGCATACGAACCAAAGAAATGTGTCGAAAAACACTTTCCAGTCTAATCCTTCTTAGAAGCCGTGGTTTGGTTTTTGCATACTCCTTCACAAGGGAAAACAAAAGCCGTGGTTTTGTCTGTTGGTTTATAGAAATTTAAATAAACATAATTCCGAACTGTCTGCAATCTCCGTACGTCGAATCTTGAGAACATGTTCGGAAATAAAAAAAAACACCCACTTTATGAGCTTTGTGGTTATTTTGCAATAACAATTCAGCTCGGAAGCCGATTTTATGCGCTGTCGCTTGAAGATTTCCATTTTAAGTCTTTTTTTACCCCCCCCCCCCCCCCCCCCCCCTACCCAAGAACTCGGCTTGGAGTGACATTTTGCAGCACATGGTGTGAGTGTGGACATAAAGAAAAATGAATAAATAAAATAAATATCACCTTAATAGGATGTTCCATTTGTTTTGTTTTATGAGCTTTCCTCTCATCATATGTCTTTCCGTTTTGCCGTACGTCTATAAGAGGAACCCGGAACTTGGTACCGATCTCTTATCGGTACGGCACGAAACCATTATCAATATATCATTCTCTATCGTCCCGGGCACAGTTTCATACAGCAGAAAGCCAACTCTCAATCGTTTAGAACATCGGAAAATTGGTCCACAAACGATAGGCAAAATGGAAGGAACATAACATCCCCAAACCAAACGCACGCACTCACGCATGACAAATAAATGCGTATGGCTTCCGGAGAAGGACAAATGAGGCAAAACAACCGAAACAAACTAAACAAAAAAATCCGCACCTTCCAACATTTAGAGTGTGCGCTAAGGATGTGTGGCCCCAAACTACCTCCCCCATTCCCCACCACCATCCGGGCCCGAAGAACTCTGCTGACGATGGTTGATTCGATGATTCGTTTCAATGATTCACGAGCGGTTTTACGACCGTGACTCGTACCGGGTTCCGCTCAAATTACTTTATCATCATAATCCGGCTTCTAATGGGTTGCCTTTTGTTTAAGCATTCCTTTAGCATACACCGACCCTGTACCCCGCATTTTCCCGAACGCCGGCAATCGTTTTAGTTCTTTTGGAGTGCCACTTCACGCCTTCCAGACACTTAAAAGGTTTATTTTAATGCGATGAATGCGTTGTTAGGCCGCGGTACGGTGGCCCCAGTGAAAACAAAAAGTATGTGTGTTTTTGTTTTTGGTTGGTTGGTATTCGTGGCTCAAACTGGCGGAGACGGATCATCATCCGATACCAGCAGCATGAAATGTGAGCTACACCCTCACCACAACACCAACCGTGGCAGTATGTGAACGTACACAACTGTAATTTGATGATGATAAAGCGAAACTGTTTATTAAGCAATATTCCGTCAACAGTGTTTTCTTTTCACACTTAAATAGACCAGATGTGTGTGTGTGTGAGTGTGCTTTCAAAGGCAAATCCTAAGAATCATGTTTTAATTCTCATTTTTTTTCTTTCTTGTTTAATTTTCACTTGCAGACTTTTAACGTGCCAGACACGCGCACTCCTTTTACACCCGAAGAGCAAGAGGGTATGTACGGTTTACATCGGAAGAATTCATTTTCAGTTTGATAATTTAACCCACGCAAGCATCCACTTACTTCGCTTCCTTTCCCATCCGCACCCGGCGAATCCACTTAAGACTAATGAGTATCCAACCCGAACTACCCCCCTTGGGGTAGGAGGATGGATGCGAAGGTGGGGGGAGATGATTTAAATTCCGTCGTGCATGTCTGCAGTTGATGGTCAGCAGACGCGATAAATTTTCTTGCCTTTTCTTGGAGCTTGGAACCTTCGCTTACGGTCATTTAAAAGTCGGCTAAATGACTTAGTGGACAGGGGCGTTACATGGATACGTCTCAACGATCGGAACTCCCTTGCGGTAAGAAACTCCTGAAGCATGAAACTTGGATCTGCCATTTTGTGTGGCACGGACGATGTTGCATTCAGGCGTGTAGCTGTACATGGAAGCGGAACACCCATGGTTGGCTCGAATTTTGACCAATAATCAAGGGATTGCGTGTGGAACTATAATATTGAAGTTGACGTTACGCTCCCTATGTGGAGTTGAGGATATAAAAAGGACACTCACATCGCATTAACGTTTCTGGGCGGAGCATTTTTTTGCTAGTTAACAACTCCCTTAAAACCCAACAACCTGAATAACCAACTCCACACGAGCTCCAATGAAAATGCTTCAGGTATTTGTTGTGCAACTAACCGCCTAGCTCTGTTGCTAAGTAACAACATTTTATTGGTGTTGCGCCGTGTCTGGTCCTTTTGCATAAAACTATACACAAGCACGCCAATCTCCATGACAAAACTGACGAACAAACAATTACCATCATTCGTGATCGGGGCGTGATGATATTTGGTTCGTGCGGAACTCTACACCCGTTCAAGTCACTTCGCCTTCGTGGGCAAAACACATAAGGAGACACAAATGGAAATTAGTCTCATTTGAAAACGCATGTTCCCTCCCGATGGTGGCAGATCGTTTGATGTGCTCTTCCGAGCGTACGAGAACCGAAAAAAAAGGATAACATAGGTGACGAGTTCGCATAATCGGGTCGGTCCCGATCTTTAAACGCTGTCAAATGGCAGCTGGAAGCATATGGAAGCGACTTTTGAATGGAGTCGAAATGGATTTCTTTTCTTACGTCTGTGTGACCCGTTCCCCACCACTCCCCATCCAGCCATTGCTTCCTAAATCGATGATAACCTTACGGGGTGACACAACACAACTACTCGTTAGTCGTTTGCTTTTTTTTGCCATTCTTTTTAAGCTCTTGTCCCATTGAGGCGTACGTCGATGAGATAGTCCGTCACAAAACAGGGGCGCGCATAGGCACGCGGTACACACGTACCACCGTATGGTGTGTGTTTTTCCTTCTGTCTTTCTTCCCTTCTTCCCTTAACAAAAACCCGAGTCTTCCGCCTTCTAATCGGGTATCCTCCCGGTCTTCCCGGACTGGGGTTGGCCCCAGTCACCGAAGGAAGTTACCGGCATTTACATGCAAATGAATGTAAAGTCATGCTTATCGCTCTACAAACAGTTGAGCGGCCCATACCGGTCCCGTGGAAGCTGCCATTTGACCTCTTCACCGGTTTCCATACGTTCTCCGGGGTTGTTTTTTCTTCTTCTTTCGTGTATGTGTTTCGTTCGTTTGCTTTAGCTTTTTTTTCCCCCCCACTTCTCTCATCTACATTGCCCTCGCATGCTCCTTCACTTTCATTCTACCCGTGCGCTGTGGAATTCCTGCACGGCTGTAGCATAGTTATACATATACATTGGGCTCTGAACAAACAAAACCTAGTTTCGATGGCCGCGAGTCAAATTACGGGTGCAAGAGGCACGGAAGTTAAAAAAAAAGGCAAAAAAGACGACAAAACACAAATGTTGTCGCTATCAAATTTTAGAACCATTGAACGAAACCCAAGCACTAGCAGTGGAAAGAGAACGAAAAAAAACACAAAGAATAACGAGACTATTCCAAAAGTTTGCTAATGCGCCAGGAAAAACATGCATGCAATCGGATGCTTTTGGGGGTTTGGATTTTGTTTTTTTGGAGGTTAGTTGATGGAGAACGAAGGGTTATGGGTGACGAGGGGTGGACAGAGTGGAGGGGGTAACCAAATGAATATTAAACGTGTGTCGAGCGTTCATTTGGGACCTGAAGAACCTAAACGAAATAAAACGACTTTTGCGCTTGGGGATACAGGAAGCGCGCAGAAGCGAAAAAAAAATAAACAAAAATTAAACAAACATAAGAATCAAAAGCTTTAACCCTTCGAGTGGATGCCGAGAAGTTGAAGGTACACTTTATAACCCTCCGAACCACAAGACGCAATGGTCAGAAAGTTAAGTGAAAAGTGACATGGAAAAGGGTGAAGTGAGGTGAATTCACTTTAATAATCAATTTCCAGAAGTTGGTTTTGATGTCATTTTTGCTTTCCTTTCAAAAGCAACACGTTTTCGCTTAAGATGGTTAGCAAAAGGGATTAGTTAAGGGAACCGTAATAGTGACGAAACATCTTCTAAAGTGTTTTTAAACATTGCTTCACTGCAACGTACAAATTGTACACTTTGTTTGCACACCCGTCCCATCGAAATACGAAGTTCGTTCTTCGGCTTCATTTATGCATTAATTTTCTCATTATGCACTCAGTAATTTAATTACCTTTTCCCTCCGTACCGTGCGGTACGTACCATGCGACCGTGATTGACGCACTTCCGTTTCATTTCGATTCATAACGAACGTTTAATTTCCTCTCTGTGGCCCCTCTGGTAGAAGTGTCGTGCAGTGGGTTTTTGTGATGCATCTCGGTGTTGTGCAGTTGCATCGGAGTTTATTAAAATATAAACGCCTCAAAGCTCATAGCTGTGTGGTGCCGTATGTGTTCCAAAGTGATGCAATATTCAGGTGAAGGTATTTAATATTCTGTGAAAAATGTTTCGGAAAATGGGTTTTAAAAATATGTGTGCAACAAATAGTTTTCTTTTGCATAGCACAATGTATGGTGCAAAAGGAGTTGCATTTTTTTTAAATTCATTAAAAAAAATTTGCATTTGTTTTAAATAAACATTCTTTTAATTTTCTTGTAGTATATAAAAAAATCAATTTAACAATTAATCTATTTTCTGTCATTTTTATTCTACTCGCAAAAAAATAAGTCTAAAATGATTTTAAATGTTTTCAAAGTTTAAATAAACAAGCTCAACACTTAACTATTGTGAGTAACATTTAACAAAATAGAAAAATAAGTTAAAATAAAATTTCTTTACAAACTACTCATGCTTCGCAAATCCAATGTCAGCGTGGGTTAGGGTTTTGAAGGACAATTTTCCGGCATTGCTCAGTTTGAATAGAAAATGTTCCTTCCATCGAAAGAAACGCCTCCCGTACCTGTCCGTACAGTTTGGCTTCCTCTTGCGTTTTTTTTTAATTCCTCTTAGCGTTCGTCCATTTTTCATTCTTTTTTTTGTTTGTTTGCTCTAACTGCAACACCACCGGTAGGACGAACGGTTCGAGAGGACGGAACCAGTTTGCCCTAATTAAAAAGTAAGCATCGAGTGCAAAGGACCCGAAGGCGTTTGTTTGTTTGTGTGTGTATGTGTGGTGGGTGGGTTTTTCCTTTTTTTCCCACCAACTCGCACCCTTAGCCAAATCGTCCCACTCCGTTGCAAAGCCGGTAAAAAGAGTAATAATGAAAAGCGCTTCGATCGTGGAATGCATCCAAAGCGACGTGGAAAACTGTCATGACAAAGGCAGTGCCTAACTGGGAGAGAAGGAGGAAAATGAGTGTAACCGTCAGTAAGGATGTTGACGATGGCGACGAAGACGACAGTAACAATGGATGTGGCACGGGTTAAAAGAGGAAAATAATAAAAACCTCGTTTTTTCCATCCCATCTAAGCCTGAGCTCAGGAAAAACAACTGCCATTCAGGGTGGAACACTGCGCCTCCTCTTCCTCTCTCTTCCTTCTTCCCCTCTTCCCCGCCCCACCAACACAAAACTCTGTAAAGGCACGACACCAACGGATAAAATGCAAGAACCCGCAACAAACAGCAAACAAGCGTTGGGAGAAGTGCAGAAAAAAAACAGAAAGTCAACTCCATCTTCCTGGTACATCCACTACCGGAGCTTAGGGGCGAGCCTCAAAATTACACTCACTACTTTGAACTTCATTAAAATTGAATCCCAGCAATTACGGTCCGAATTAAAAGCGGCTCCAAAAAAACCCATCACGTCGAGCTGAATTCGCGTCGAAAGAGAGGAAGCGAAAAGAAAGAAACATACCCAAAATCCCTCGCTGCTGAAATCGAGCTTCCTTCGATGTGGCCACTACCACCAGAGCAAACCGCGTTTTGCAGTTGATGTTTTGAATTTCCCCATTTCGCACTTGGAATTTTTGATCTTTTCTCGATGGCGTTAAATTGAAGCCTGGTGGATACGGACGCAACGCGGTAAAGGTGTGTATGTGTGTGTGTGTGTGTTTTTTGTTTCGATTTTTCCCTTTTTTCGAAGGGCTCGAAACCGACCCCGGTGGTGGGTTTTTGAGTGTTCAAATTTCAGTGGCCTTTTTCACCGTTTGCCACTAATTGGGAAACAGTTTTCGATGTACTTTGGTCGGATGCATTTGCAAACGGATTCTTTACTACCGGTTGGTACTATTGGGCCAACCAAATCTAGTTTTGCTCATTTTGCTGGAGGTTTGAGCAATATAATTGCAAGGATGCAAATTGTAAGCATATGTTGCTGCAAAGAGAATATTATGATGAAGTCCAACATTTATGTTTAGTTTTAAGCGAGATCGACAAAAAAATTGAGAATTTTTTCCTCTAAAAAGTAATAAATATCCTTTAAGAAACAATTTATAAATAAAAAAGTTACAACTGTGAAGAGAATTTGAAGAGATTTCCAAGTAGTAACGAGTTTGTGAAAGCTTAACAACGCTTAAAGACTTCATAATAGAATCTCTAACTTTACATTGCTTCTAAAAGTCCTTATTTAAACTTGATAAGATCTTCAGCAAGCACCTCAGCTTCATTTAGCGCTACACAATCACCAACATCAACATCCACTCCCGTCATTCGCCCAAAAATGAAAGCATCTGGATCATGTACTAGGGTTTTGCAACAAATAACATAAAATGGCACATCATCAAGGCACGACGTGCCCCGGCGACAAAACACACCGATAATCTTTCCACAACTCATCAGTCACACCGAAAGGCTAGGGTTTCTCGGGAAAAAAGGGCAGCACGAGCAACGAGCAAAAAAAAAGGCCCTGGACATCCACAAGCGGACGGAAACGTTGATGTCGAAAAACGCACACCGAAGCACAATATTTGCTTGGCCGTTGTCTGTACTTCTTCTTCAATATTGTCTAGCTCATCCCGAATCCGTTTGATGCCGCAGCATCTTTCCCACAGCACTTCGGTGAAGGGGAGATGGCGGGAATTTAATTAACCCGAACATTGTTTGAATACTGACGCCTTGTCAATTATTTACAGTATCGATCCGTTGAAATACGGGACCCGTGTGGCCACAGTTTGACGCAAGGGGTGATAAAATTAGACGACCACGGTGACGATACGGCCAGGACGTGTACCGTTGGGCAGGTGCTGTGGACGGATGGTTCGAAAAATCGTTGTCCCTTAAGTGTGACATCACCATTTGACAGCCGAGCGAGGGAACGATTATCTTCACCCGGGGAACCCAATGGTTTGGGGTTCGCTTGTGCGAACATCCGTAAGTACCTTGGGGTGGGTTGCAGTGGAGGGAAGGACGGCCCCGGGGGAAGGAGTCCCGTTTTACAGATCGTACCCGTGTGTCCCGCTGCTAAAGTGGAGCTCATTTTTCTTCATCCCTTATTTTTACCGGGGCGGTAGATATACATCGTTCACTGTAAAGAAACGGACAAAACGACCATGTCTGGAGCAAATGAAACGTAACCGAACGGCTATTTGTACTTGCCTTGGTTGCGACACCCTCAAACCTGGTAGAAGTCCTTGTATATCCTTCCAATGTTCGTTAGCCAGCTCAGGACACCGTAGTGTGTCACCTTTTTCCGCTTCTCAACAGCTTCTCCATACGGGGAGGGTGTTTTGGAAGGTTTTATATCTTAATTGAATTTTACCTCCAAAAGTCCTTCCCATTGGGCTGAACATTTAAGAAACCGATGGTCCTTTGGCAAGCTGCCATGGACAAAATCTTCCCAAGAGATAAAGACTTACCACCGGCGGGGTAAAGAAAAGTATGTTAACTCACCTACAGCACACACAGAGAAACAGTTGCCACGTCTTACAAACACATCCGATAACGGGTGGTCCGCGACTCTTTCCCACCGGTTGGGTAATAGTTGTGGACGAGTTGGACGATTTATGTTCTTGTTTTTCCCCCACACGGAAAATACATCTTCGGGGAACAGTATTGGACAGTTCAAGGTGCAACAGGGACTTTCCCTCACGTGTGGGAACTCGATGATAGGCTTCTTGGTCGAGTTCTCGGGAGGTTTTTTTTTGTTGCACGAAGTGCTGCAAAGAAGTGACGACAGTAACTGCTTGATTAGTAGCATACAACAACCTAACAACTTTCGGAGTAATTTCTTGTGTGATATCTCGAGAGGGGAGAACTCCCCAGTGTCCATACCTTCTTGCGGGTAATGGCCGATAGGTGTACCGTGTTGTAACCGAACGAAAGGACACTCTTTCTACTTATCGACCAAATTTACGGTTGCGATTGTTTCGCTGATTGTCCGTGTGAAGACCCGGCAGGTAGGTAGACCAGGTGGTCTATCGTAGCGAAAAGTCATGTCCATTTGCCCCGAAGGTATCCGAACAATTGACCTGTCGTACTGCCGACGTTACCTGTCAGTGCCATTGCTCTTTGCTATCATTTCAACTGCTCCGTGTGGGATCTCCATTACTTCTTCACCATTCTAAAGACGGCCACCATAAAATAGGGCGCTTCTTTTCTACTTCGACTGTTCCACCAGGATGGATCGATTTTTTTTCCTTATAACCCTCTTGTGTGTTGCGTATATTTCTAGCATCAAACCTCTCCTTATCGATACACCCTGGTAGTAGTCAGGACGTCGAATAGAATCGATAAGGTTTATACACACAAACGCGACATCGAACCCATTTACGATAATGGTGCGAACATGGGTTCCCCAAACCAACAGCGAACCCTGCCGTTGCGATAAGAAATGGACGGTGAAAGTGAAAACCATCCCAAAGCACATCTCACTGAAATGCGCGTGAATAAAACCATTTGCCAGCAAACGATTGTGCAAAAGGATACGGTTACGTTTCGTGATGGTCCTTTCGAGTACTACTTGCTCAAGCGCGCTGTACAGTGTACGGTGGAAACGTGATGGAAAGTCTCGCCCGATGGTGGAACCATTTAAAAGCCCCCCCCCCGACACACACTGATGGAAGGTAAATTGACTTTTCGACGGATTAAGTCATGTGTGAGGTTGAGGTGATGAAGGTTGATTCCGGCTGGGTATTGTCGGAATTTGGACTTTGGGTTTTCTCGGAACAAAAAGATACCAACAATTGGTCGAGATATCATAGTGTCTCATGGGAAGGAGTTTTTATCCTTCATTCAGTGTTTTGTTGAACGGATTGCGTGTTAATTGCATTAGTTTGCTTATATGAATCTATCCCAACGTTTATATCCCTTTTTTAAACAAGTTAGAACTCTATTATTTATTTTTATTTACATATGCTACCATATAAATTAGTAAAGAACGGCATTCATTATTATTAACAATTAAATAAAATATTTAAAACAAGCTAATCCTTAGTATATTTCAGTGATTTATAATACATTTAGCGATTATTTTTTGTTAAATATAATTACTCCTCAACTTGTAACCGGTGACTCCTTTCGATCATAAACTGCACCAAGTGCTTGTCACTCACGTGGAACACCGAATGCCCAAACAGACACCGAGCACACTAACAGTGATTGCTAATAACACCGCAAACGAAATAAAAAACACCCTCCAACTCATCATTTTCACATCTAATATATTTTGCTGTCCAGCTGCATTCACTATCCTTTTACTTTGCTTGTTGCTTGTCCTAGTAATTCACCACAATCCACTTGACCCGGTGGTGTTTCCAGTTGTGCTGGCTGCAACTAGCAACAGATGATCAGCTCGAACACCGTACGCTCGTGTGTATGGCAGAGAAAAACGGGATACTAAAATTTTACGACAAACTCAAACACTTTTATGATACGCCATCGAGCGCACTAAACGACAACTTTGGTCTTTTTTGGGGGGGTAGGGTGTAGTAGTAGTGAGCCAAATTGTGTCTTTCGCTCTCCTACTGAAGTTGATGAAATTTTCATTTTGTATCACTTCTGTAACAAAAAAACGAAAAAAATAAACCATATCGAACAAAAACTGGGAAGAAAAAAAGGAGAAAATGTTGCCCCATCGCAATCGACACGTAAAACGATTTGAACGCAATTTGAGGCCCAACCTTCTATGTATCTTTAAATCATTTCCATTTGCCATTATAAAGGGTCTTCTGGCCCAATGGAAGATGAGGATGGTTTTACTTTTCTTTGATCACTTTATTCCTCTCGGAGGGGGCGATGGGCTGTTAGATTAAATGTGATTAAAGTAAATTTTATTTACACACCGGTTTTTGGGAGCTGTTTGTTTACATCACGCAACGACGCGGAAGCATAATAATTTGCGGTAAATTTCCTATTTATCTGTTACGCATTAGAAAACAACCGAACGTATTTCGAGTATTTTCGGCATGATTAACTGATCGATAGAGTTCGCTACAATACGATGTACCAAGAGTCGTTAATGTCAAGCAGATACTTGAAGTAACACAGATGCAAACGAGAGAGAGAAGAAAAAAGTTAACCAACTGAAAGTATTAAACCATGACCGGATTCAGCAGTGTTGCGCTAGTGGCCCTGAAATGATTTTCCTTTTTTTTTTATTATCCAACAAACCATTCCCTCACCATCTTTTCAACCGCACAAGCATACACGCACATGCATCCCGTATCGTAAAAGTATAAATTATTATTTTAATGTAAAATAAACAGCGCAAACGAGAACGCGGCCAGACAAATCGTGCTGCTTACGCTGCTTGCAGGCTCAACGTGATGCCGCGATTCTGACACAGTGCTATAGCATTCTGGAGGTTACGAGGTTTCGAGCACCTCCACCGGGAGTTATGGTGCTTTATGAGATTTTTCTTTTCTCGTGTGTTTATTTTTTTGTTTTTTTTTTGTTTCTCTACTCACCACAATCCGCCGGAATTCGGAAAAGCTCGGGAATTGCGTTCGCAAACCGGCACGGATTTATCATTACACGTCGGTCATTCGGAAGGGCAGCAAGAAGCAAGGATAACGTGGCACTAGATTGGGAGAAGCGAGGGAATGAGCTTCCGCGGGGCCAGAAGCGAAAGCATAAATGCCAATGTAAACATGGCCGGTTAAGTGTGTGGTATGTAGGCGAGTGGAGTGTGGAGGTTAAGGAAATAAAAGAGGTAAAGTAATGACGTCGACGTGCGGAGGGTTTCATCATTTCCCATCAACAAGATGGAAACCGCACGCGCAACCGCTCGCTCTCTCTCTGTCCTTCTCTTTATCTCCCATTCTTTTCTACACCCTTTACCTCCAATTCCAGAACAGCAATCATGCAAACGGGTTGGAGCATTGGAGCACTTCAGCCCTGCAGCAGGAACCGTATCAAATAACGAAATTGCAGATGATAACTTTCATACCATACCATTTGGAAGACCATGGCCTGTAGGATATTTTTCCCGACTGTCTGTATGCGTGTTTGGTTTTAGGTTGGAATGGGGTTTTTTTTACCACATTTTTTTGTTTTCTCCGTTGGTTTAGTTTGCTTTTTTATCCCCGCGTTTCTGGACGTACTCTCAACATATTCCAACAAACTGCAAAATGTGATTGCGTTTACACAATTCAGCTTTCCCGGCGTTTGAGCGCCGTTGTTAAAGTTGTAAAGTTTGTCTGTTTACTTCACCCCTATTACTGCGCTTCGTAAAAGCTTACGTGGTGGGAAGTGTCAGAGATCGGATGAACTCGGCGAGTTTTATGGCTGCATTACTTTACGCTTTTGCTGATGAGTTTTTGCTGGTGTTATATTTTCTTTCATTCTGGTCAGCTACCAGGATTAGGCGAGTAATGCCATTCCTGTAACGCATGGTTATTGACTTAACCTATTATAAATTTGTACCTTTGCTGTATTGCTTACAATTGCTAATTAATTAGCAATATTGTTTATTCAAATGCATTTGTCTCATTAAACTCAGTTTTTCATTATTAAAGATCAATTTATGTTTTGAAAAGGATCGTCTAATATCATTTTCATGACGTGACCATACTACTTGAGCATACTAAGTCTTTTGTTTATTGTCAATTTTGGACAAAATACGAATTATTACATATATCACTAAGCACTATATGTGTATTACAACTTCAACTATGTACAAAAGAGACCTCGTCTTGCATGGCTTTAAAGACACTTCAAAACATTAAAATTTGTTGAAAAAATCCTTCACGTATTTACTCCACCGGCGTTTACCTCAATCTGGATTGACTCAAAGAAGATGTTCCTGAAAAACCATCCGCTCCGGATGGATCTCCCAAGGTCCAATATTAAAGAAGGACACAGGAGTTAGTAAAGGGTCTTCAGATATCATCCTTTTTCGTGAAGTAGGGCATAAATCTTGATTTTGACCGAAAAAATAAGATAGACCAGAATTTTCCAAAGAAGATTTATATTACCAGATGTACTTTTACAACCTCTTCTAGACTTAACTACCGAGTAGAATGTATTTGATGATTTATCGACTTACTTGATAGTAGTGCTTGATAAATTTGAAATGGGTAAAGATCCGTTTCAATCCAAGATCTTGGAAGTATTACACCAAATTCTTAGTCACAAGTCCATTGTACCATTAACTCTAAAATAGTACTGGTCTCATTTATCAATATAAAAGTGCATTAAAAATATATTTATAACAGTTATAAAAGTTTTCTTCGCAGCTGTTCATGATTAAAAGTACATATTGAACATTTCAAAAAAATTTTTGATTTCAATGAGGACATTGCAAAACATATTAATTTCTCACAAAAAAAATCCAATTTGGTATTACATTTTAAAGCATTCCCAGCAGTGAGTATTTTTCCTAATCATCTGTTTCCGTTTTTAAAAACTGATCGAGATATATCGGAAGAAATGTGGGTTTTTATTCTTCCCCTATACCATACCCTAGATTCCGATTTCGATTGCACACGATTGCGCTCTCGAATTTGCTTGAAAAAAGAAACTACGAACAACCGCGAATGTAAAATCCCATTTTACGTACTCGCGCTTTTGCCATGCTTCCGGAACCGGATAATGGCGCTTGACATTCGGTTTGATCATCCGGAACGATACTGCTGTCCAGCCGCCCGATTCCGAAACCGATGCCAGCGGTGACGGAAGCTCCTCATTACATCGACAACCATCGCACGGTTTGCACATCTCGTCCATCAACGTTTGTGATCCAAACAAATGGAGAATTAAGAGTGGACAAAAACCCGAAAACAAAACAAAAAATAAAAAGAGCAAAAATTAATACCCTCAACCCTCCACGTTTAAGCAGCGGGACACAAAAGCAGTTGGCCAGTTGCTGCATGAGTTCAGCTGATGATGTGAGGCATTTTCCCTTCCTTCTTGCTGGTTTTTTTTTTGCGTGGTTGGATCGTCGGGTTTAATCATAGGCCACCAAACACGAACGAAAATGCGTCCGATGGTATGGAGGAGTGAGCAAACAAAAAAAAGCTTCAATAAAAACAAATAAACTGATATATATCCACACACACACACAGAGTTTGTGAGCACAGACACACAAATATACATGGAGCAACCACACACAGCATGGCGTGCCGTATCGCGCGGACATGCTGCGAGCGAAACGAGAATTTTATTTATATTGTTTTAATCAACATCAATTTACTCTGTCGCTGAAGTATTCATTCAGTGATTGAATCCAGGGCCGCACACCCGATCCATTCCTTTCATTGTGTCTACCCACCGGTATGATTGGCCCCTTCTCCCGTATTCATCCGGAGTATCGCCGCCGTCGCCATCATCATCGGACGGAACACATTTGTTTCTGGATGCTGCTGGCGATGACGACAACAAGTTGCAACCTCATGTTCCCAAACCTTCTTCCCATTGCGAGGGTTTGTTCACCGAAGGGAAAAAAAGAACCAGATACACTACACTCACACGCAAAGTTTGCCACTTTAGTAGATAAAAAAAACGCAAGAAATTGGTACCCATCGACAACTAGTGTACCACCATCGTTTGGCGAAATAAAAAAGGGACGGGAATTCATTGTAACAATAAAACTAAAAAAGAAACAAATAAAACATTAAACCTATCCATCCTCGCACCATGAACAAAACCATACTATCTGCATCCGACCATATGGACGGACAACCAACACACACACACACACACACAGACACCCAAAATATGCTCCATTGTGTTGTACGCTTGTGGTGCACATATTTTCGGCCCCCGTTATATTTTTGTTTCATTGCACTTTTATAGAGCAAAAAAAAACGATCCGGGAAAGTTGGTTTCGGTGTTTCATAAAATTCATTCCCGGCAGTCATTTTGACTCCACTTGATCCACTGCCACTGCTCCAGATGTGGCAAGGGGACGTAACAAGGGTACGCAGCCCGTAAGGGCAGTGAATGAGTTTTGAAATGTAAATAATGCACGCAGTACTTGCAGGTTTTGGGCTGTTGCAGTCGTGAGCATGAGGATGCTGCATCCTTTTGCTACTGTCGGATTAAAAATGCATATTCTTTACCCGTTGTTCATGTGAAATGATACAGTACGATGCAGGGTTTTGTGCCATGAAACAAAATGCGAAACGGTAGATTTATGTTTTGCTCCTATTGGCCACACACGGTACGGTACAACGTTTGACACCTCTGCATCCGAGACTCCCATCTTCCCAACAAGATGCAGTAAGGTTATTTGAATTGATTAATTTCATAAAGTAAAGCTTCTGTCATATACGTTGAGGGATTTTCTGTGTTAGTGAAAAATGAGACGTATTTCATACCGTAGGACAAGCGAAGTATTAATGTCAGAAGAAATTTGCATTCGAGGAAAAAAAATTATTTAAAATGTTTCTTCCACCACTCAGGGCTGAAAAAACTTTTTTTTTCACAGAAACAATATTGTAATTTGCGTACTAAAAATCAAGTGCCAAAGGGCAATTAATGCCATTTCTTATTCGGTTTGCAAAAAGTTTTGCCTGTTCCAAAATAAAAAAACCCCAACTGCTGAAGCCTCGGACTTTTGCGCTAAAAGTGAAAGTTATACACAAATTAGTTTGGCTAATTTCGAGCTAATTGAATTCTGTCCTGTCCGTTCGTCATCCAGCACGATCCGAAAGCGGTAACATGGTGATTGGCCTCGGTGGTCATAAAGTGCATAACTTTTTCGACTCTGTACGAGAGAGAGTCGAACAAGACAACGATTCATTGTGACTAACACGGTGGTCAACCGCAAGCAACAAGGTAGATGTTAGCGTGGAAATGCATTTGCTTGTCGACTCAGGAAAAGCCGGAGCTTCAAACGCCTGGATTGCTGCAACGGAACATAATCGCATCTCACTATATGTCCAACCCAATGTCCGTGTGCTAATGCCAAGGGTTATCATTCTTCGTCCTTCTCGCGCCTTCAGAACTCCCCCTTGCTGGACAACACTATAAACAATCCACAGAAAACAGGGCATAATTTTGTGCGACATAAATAAAATGTTGCCAGCAGAACGACTTTCGCTGTATGACGAAACCGAGAGCTCAGTGAAGAAACTGATGGCTTAGAACTGGACACTACAGACGCCGCGACTGTGGAGGGTTTCATTTTTATGCTACCCGAAGCATAAAACACACGCACACTTATCCGTCCATCGTTGCAATCGTTGCTAATGCTACCCGTTAATGCTACCCTGCTGCTATGGGCCCGCATTTTTCGATTGCAGCGTGGCTCATGGGTTTGGATTTAGTTTCTTTTTTTTCTCTCTCTGTTTGGACCTTCCGTGGACGATTTTGCCTTTCTTCTGTACCATCGCTGTACGCCGATGTACTGGGCCGATGATTGTTAACATATGCTGCCCACATTTCGACAAAACCGCCAGAAGCTGGATGAGCAAGCAACATGCCGTCCGCTTTTTTGCCGTATCGCGCACACTGGCCACTGCCTTTTCCGTCAATGATCCATCCCATGCGCTATGCTGGTCTGGTCGTGGGTGTACCTCGAGACACCAGAACACACATATATCTGTATGTATTACTCATATTGCCTCTCGTTCCTCGGGAAATCCCCACCGAATTCCTCCCCCCCCCCTGGGCTGCGTGCGTGCGTGTGTGTGTATAAGTGTAGCAGCTGTATGTCTGATTTCATCCGGCCTCTTTACTATAGTGGCCAGGCCTTCGCCATCTTCGCCAGCACTTTTATGTTGAGTGGGCTTTATGTTCTGTGCGCGTACTGTTCACATTTCTCTCTGTATGTGTTCATATGGTTTGAGTTCTTGACGCAAAAAAAAATATATAGAAATGTTACTCACCCGCGACCAATAACTGTACAACATGGGCTCGGTAGTGTTGGGTTGGGATTTTATTTCGCCTCAGTACCCGTCACTTCACGCTGGTCCCATTTCGTCCCACCCGTTTATTGGCAGTGTGTGTCCCTCATCTGGTGTGCACATTTTTGTGTATAAAAGTTTCCTACCGTTTCCTTGCATTTGTTGCTTCCTTTCTTTGCCTTACACTTCGGTTACCAGCTGGAAAGGAATGATAAAACGCATTCCAGTGCAATATGGATTTTTTTTTCGGGGGTTTTTTGCAACCTTTTTTTTTGGTTCTCTGAATGCGCTCGATGGAAACATTTCCGACCGGTATGGTGGTTTGCATGGTATGCATATTGGGAAGTTTTCTATCAGTGCTATGATGGAGAACGCTGCTGTTGGCGCATTCGTGAAGCAAATATTAGATTTTACAAATGATAAAAAATGATTTTTCTTATCGCTCTTTTAAACATGAGCTGTTCGGTTCGTGAGTTTATGTGTGATGTTTAGTAAAATTTAGATTCGTTTTTGTACACAGAGTGAATTTTTAAGTAAGTCAAAAATGTTGTAATACCAATATTTTTTAGTTTTTTGAAATTGATACTTCTGGAATAACTAATAACTCAAATTAAATTTAGCATCGTGGACATTCAATGTGTTGTGATAAAGTACCGATGTATGATAAAAAACATCAACAAATGATTGGGGAATATCTTTTTAAATTTTAGCTCTATATCTTATTTTGTGATAAAAATTGAAAAATTTTGGAAAAAAATATTAAAGTACTTCATGAAAATCCACCAGGTTGGGGTTGAAAACCGCATTCAGCCTCCGGACAATATTGCACAAGTTCAACTTTCATCGTACACAGATGATCAACGCAGCCATGCAGACGTATATGTCCCTTTACCACAATCTCACCCAAAACGAAAAAAAATGGAGAAAAGGTGGAAAACACGTGAGCACCCTTCTGAATGTATATATGTCCCGAGAAATCTATGGCTGAACTGTTTTCAATTTCCAAATATGCAAATAACGTCTGACAACATAAAAACACACGAAGTCACACCTAAGCAGCAGTCGTGAGATGTGATGCAGCCGATGGTGACTGGCTGGATGGGTCGGGAACAAACTGTGCCGGAGGAATCTAAAATCAATAACGTATATTTACTGTACTTCTAAAACTGTCTGAAACCCCACCCACCCCACGTGGCGCTGTTCTTGCTGGACCTTTCTTCTGCTTCAACTACTTCTACCCTTTCCGATAGATATCACGATAGACAAATACACTAGGAAAAAGTAAGGGACAGGAATCGATAGCAGTAGTAGCAGCAGCGGGCAAAAATAAAACACTCACAGCGGCACACAGACACGTCAAGCAAAACCAAAAACAAAAAAAGCAAAACTGATTGCATATCACGTGGGCACACCGAGGAACAACTCTGGGTTGTAGAACGAGATGCATACGATGAGTTCCTTCTTGCCGTGCGCGATAAATGGCACTGAAATTGGTCTGCATCGTCTGCATCTCACGGCCGCAGGAAATGAAATGGTTTGGAACGACTGTGTCCTTCGCTGCGTCATGTGTAATGTGAACGAGCAGTGTACCTTGTGCACTAAAATGTGGGGAAAATACATATTGAACTCAACGCTCCTCCAATGTGGTCCAATTGCATTTAGGATGTAAGCGAAGAAATTGAAGGTTTCGATGCTATGTTTCAGGTGCTGCTTTTTACAGCATTGCCTGGCCACAACTACATTGTCCTTCACGCGGCAGCACAACATCGAGCAATGACATCAAATCGGAGATGTAAAAAACACACAACTTTTACCCAATTCCGACACACCTTACCGTGGCCTTTATCGGAACTCGGGAACGTTACCGGATATCTCAAACGGCACCCTGTAATCAAACGCCCATTTAACCTCTGCGTCACTTTTTGCTAAATGAATAGTATCATTACATAGTAATAGCTTCATGATCCACTTAGTACGAGCCAGCTAAAAAGGTTCGGTTCCGTTTCACACAATTACCGGTTTGAGATGAGTGTGCGGTGGTTTCACATGGTCGAGTCGAAATGCGTCTAATTAAATCCATCAAACTAATTGATGCGCACCGTACAGAGTTGTTCGTTGTTGCCGGGTGTGATATCGTTAAGTGAAGTCTGAATTGAAGGGCACATAGAACAGGGATTGGGAATTTTTCACTGTTTTGCGAGCGTCTTATCAACAAACAGAATGTGGAAGAAACGCAAAACGAAGTTTTTAAAAAAAGCAGAAAGAACAAAAAAAACTAGGGAGTCAATGAAAAGCAGTGTTGTTCGATGTAAGGAGGTGAAGTCATGAACCGAATTGATAAGATGATTGCTTAAAGAGATTGATAGTGAACGAACTATGAATCTATGCTCAGGGTATTCCAATGTTTAGTAAAAATTAAAGGGGATCTACTTTTCAAATTGATTCGTACTTCAAATCATACGATATGACAGGTGATAAGGGATGATATTTATTTTTAATTACACATCCAATATTTATTAACTCCTCAGAAGTATAGACCTAAGCTCCAAGAATTTACTTCTGTAAACATATAAGTTGAATAAATTTTATAAAAAAATCCCAAATATCGTTATCATAATTGATAATCACACCTCATTCCCCCTTGTGCTACTACTTGCAAAACAATCTAATGACCGGTTCAGCTTACAACTCATTTAATAAAGCGGAATTCTACACCATCTCCGCTTTTGGAGAACTTTGGTAAATTCCTTCACCCGAAAAAGGATAAAAATTAAACACTCCAAAAGCTGGAAATTATCGACTCGACCATTTGTGTGTGTGCTCGGTCAGTACTGCAATCAAAAGATAATCTAAATTAGCCCCCAAAGCACCCCCAACACACATGCACACGTTACAAGTTCAAGCTCCCTACCAAACAACCAGGCGGTCGCTTTTATTTGCCAAATGACCCACAATCTCATCGTAACCATTACCCGTGGACGTGGGTGAAACTGAGCTACGGTGTGAAAAAAGGAATTATCAAATGTTCCTATCTCCCAGGAAAAAGCTCGTCCCTTTTGCATACCATCCCACTGGTGGGATTCCACGTTTTGTAATTGCAGATCTTCTTGCACTGCGTTAGTTTGGTCACTTTTTGGTTACTCAAACTGGTTACTCTCTACACGGCGCGGCAAATCGAGTGGGTGCTAAATATAAGGCTCTGGGCGTGCAAGAACCAAGAACACAAAAAGAATCATCATGGAATTATACACTGTACTCCGTGTGGACACGGTATATCCCGTGTATATAGTGGGCAGAAATGTGAGACTCCTCGTAAATGTCCACCGTAACCACATTCGGCAGTGGGTTGCTTTTGCCGTAGAGCAAATCAAGACTGAAAAGCATACAACAGCAAAAAAAAAAGTGGACAACCGACGAGAGGATTCGTTTCCGGAAAATCTCTACGGCACTCACCCGGCAGCCCAGCAGTTGATCTTCCGGTGTACCGTCGTCTCCGTTCACTGCAGTCGGCACGAAATGGAATGTTTAATTTTCAAATTTGCTCACCTCAACTTGGGTGATCTGGGAACCTTTTTGCAACCGTTTTCCGGCGTACGATTGCTTAGCGAGCCTACATTTCGACACGTTGTACCGTAGGGCTCTAAAGGGATTTTCTCGTTCTCGTTCTCCGGTGTTCGGATATTCGGAGGAAAATGACCAGCAAAAAAAACAAAAAGGAAGGGAAAGGAACGGCTTCTCATTTCAGATTTTGTTTCTACCAGCCCCGGTTGTGGTTTGGCGCCTGCGAAACGAAGATAATCTGTGGGACGCTTTCGGTGAAGAGCAAACACGAACGAAAAGGGAAAAATCGGTGTTGATTTCCCTAATCAAGGGACGTCAACGGGCCTGGGAAATGTACATTGTGCAGTAAAGTTGCCGTGCGTTGGGTCGGTATAGGGAATTTGAAAATGATTTATTTTGAAACAAGATTTATTGCAAAACCCTTCTGTACTGTAGAAGCTAGTCAACCAAATACAAGCGAAGAAATAATATTTAAAATATTTTTAAAATTTTAAATTAAAAAAAAGCATTAAAACCTTTCGCTGAATTCCTTCAAACCCACTGTTTTGCTGTCATAAAAATTTGAAAGCCTTTTTGAAGCTTTGAACGCCAACAAAAAAAACCTTCTGCGCTAGTCATACGCTCGGTTTATATCAAATTCTCACAATTCGTAACTGATGGCTTAGTTAGTATTCAGAACCAGTGAATTATGGCGCCACAAAACGTCACCACTATAGCCGCAACGCTTCGTGCCGCTTTCTGTTCTGGCGGCATTAATTGCGCTCTCCCTAATGAGCTAATTAATTCGTTTTAATTTGTCCTCATTCACTGACAAAGTTCTCCATACGACCACTCACCAACCAAAAAAAAAAAAAAGAAAAAGCTAGGCCGCTTTTCACTAACGTCGAATGAGAAAAATGATTCATTTAAAATATTCTTATGTTCGGTTTTGGACTTGAGATGTGGGTCCTGTGGAATACGAATACTTTTTCCAGTTTTCCAAAAGCGACTTTAAATTTTCGTAGAATTTTTCTGATTTTTGTACAGTTAGGTAGTATTTTTCATTTTTCGTTCCAAATCCGTGCAAATTTAAAAGTGAGTGATTTGATTTTAGCAAAACATTGGTTCCTCACACCGACTCACAAAAATCTTCACCTCGTGGCTTTACAGCAATTAATCGACCCTTGGGGTATCCAGTGAAGTGACACTCCCATCCGGGCAATGGAGCTCAGCAATCCAATCCGGCTATCGAAAATCTGCCGGCGAAACGAAACATCTGCCCGACCGGTACGCCCTTGCACAGGCAAAGTTTTCCAAAGCCATAAGACTTTGCTACATTCCGAATGTCTCCGGTTTCGTTTCTCCCGGTCCGAACTTTGCTGCATCGGTTCAAAGTTTCTGTGAATGTCCACTTGTACATTCAGAGACACTTTCGAGGTGGTACCGTGGCATGAACTTGGTGCTTCAAAACTTGTGGAAGTGAGCTTGTTTTTGTTTGCCGAGTCTTCAGGCCATGGTCTACCGGTCCGATACGAATCGCCCATACTACACACGCACACGCTGATTGCGATACTACCCTTTGGCTTTCGTTATTCGTACACAAATTTCCAATTCTAATTTTCCCATCGCACTCGCTGTCTGACCTTTCGGATTTTGCGTTGCTTGCCTTGCCAGGCAAGTGATGGTGATGCTCCCTAAACTGGCTTCTGGTTGGCGTACTCCAGAAGTTTTGGAGTAACTTCTAAATAATCACCAAGTCTTCCTTACAATGCGACACACACACCCGCCCACATGGGCAACCAGCATGGCAGAATTCCTTCCTGTCGTAGGCTTACGAAGTTCGTTTTCTCATGCATTACAATTTCCATCCCGTACCATGGACACTCCCTGGGCAGCTCGGCATTGCTCCAGTAATGTTTGATTGTTGCAATGTTGCAAAACCGTCCGCTTTGCTCGTTTGGTTTGGTAAACAAATTAATTGTGTCCTACCAAAACCATCTTCCGATGGCAGGTACATGCTTTGGGAGGAGGAAACACTTCACATTTCGGAACAGTTTCAATAGCCGGGATGTTGCAGGGTATGGACACAACTCAACCTCAGAATCAGCAGCAACAGCAGCAGCAGTAAACACTAAGTGATACATCACCAAATGATGCTCCCTGCAGTGTGTGTGTGTGCCTGTTCTGGGAAGTTTCCCCTCATTTGCACACTACGGCACTAAGAATGGTCATGCTGCAGTGGTGTCATTTGGGGTCGGCAAGCTTGCAAACCGTGCAGCCAAGGCTCTACTTACATAACCTCTGGTTCGGTTTCGGTGTGGAGTAATTTCGCTGACCCGGACCCGTCGGCCCGCTGTGCTGTTCCGTTGCTTGGCTGGGTTCGTTGGTTATTTTGTTTATGCAAATTAATTCCCGTTTTCCGCAGAATGGGCGAAAGTTTTCCACCATCTAGGCGGAGGGAATGCAGCGGGTTGGTCCAAAATTATCTGTGTCGCAAAAATTGAGTACACTTTTTCACCACCGTGCGCGCGACTTCCGCACAAGCGGTGTAAAACTTTCACCCATATACTACTATCCCCATCAATGGGAAAAGGGTAAAAGTGGGAGTTTTTTTGGAGTTTTCCATCGAATCTCTACAGCAGCAGGGCCGTACTATGCCCGTTCGTAACGGACGGACACGAAGATCGAGTGGATGACGGTGAGCGAAAGGTGATGGTAAACTGTTTATCAATTTTATTTATCACGCCATACCACCTCGCAAGAGTGTTCAGCACACAAGATTGGGGAGCATTTTTTTTTTAATTTCCCTCTTCTTTCCCGCGAAGTCGATAGTTTTGGTGGGAGAAGATTGTGTACTAAGCAATAGAAAAAGAAATATGATCATATGGTTTGTTCTTGAGTGGAAAATGTTGGCCAAAGGAACATCATAAGGGCGAAATATATAATAATTAAAGGAGAGTCAAATATGAGAAAAATTATAGCAAAAAGTAATAGGAATATTTATAATTGGAAAATAAAGAATTTATTCTTAAATATGACAAGGATGAAGTAGTAATTCCTCGCTTTTTTAAAACATTTACAATTTGACAGATTAATTCTCGAAGCATAATATTTTGAACAAAATTAAAATTATGGCAGCTAAAAATCTTTTTAATTGTGTACTGTAATTCTTATTCTGGTTCATTAAAATTAAAATGATACAATAAGTTTAAAGCAAAATGTTCCAACGCCAGTGACTTTAAAGTGAAGCACATTCTTAGCCAAGGACAAATCATTCCAAAAATTATGCATGGTGACGTTCCGAGATTCTCGTTTCTATCTTCACTCACTGTACACTGTCCACTGAAGGATTTTCGCAGCTTATGCCATATCCTTCACCAAACACTTGGTACCTCAATATTGTAGAAAAGCCATTTTCGGGCCGGATTAACGGTTCGAACTTTACTGTGAGCTGCTTTTAACGATCGCTTCCATCAACATGCGCCCCCCCGAACGGAAGCAAGCAAGATTCACAATTTCGTTGCAAAGTAAGCCCACCAATATCCGCTCCATCTTATTGACGCTTTCCCTCCAACTCATTTTCTGTGGCTCTTTTTATTCTACGAAAATCCTAATCCTAATGGTCAAAAACAGGAAATGGTTTACTAAAATCAGTCGTCCAACGGTTTTTCAGTCGATTCGGCCGAACTTTAAGGCACGTTTCGTGATGAAATCTTAAGCAGTCTGGTAGTAGTGGTAGTAGTAATATCAAGACATTCGCCATGTTCGCTTCCCAACTTCCGAATCGAACGAGCAGCAGCATGATGGACGATAAATTATGCAAGCAAGCAGAATGCTCGTTATGCGAAACAAATAGCAATTGATTTGCATTTTCATCGTTGTTTTGCAGGAAGAAACACCTTCGTACCTGTGGAGGCTGCACCGGAAGGTGGCCGACGGCGCGTACCGAAGTGTTTGGCAAACGTGAAGTAGAACGACCGGCTGAAGGATGATGGAACACTCGGATAGAGGCGTGGAGCAAAAAATTAAACATACATCACGCCCATAACCACTTTCAAGGTAGCATCGCAATGTGTGCCCATACCAAGCGCCACTACAGGTAAGTACTGAGCCGTGGTAGAATGCATAACCAAGCTAAATGCGTCATCTATCCTGTTGCATTTGTTTAAAGGCGAGGCAAAAATATTCTGATTTGAAAACACATCCAAAACGTAACATCCGGTTTTTCGACACTCCCCCCGATCACGAACGATGAGACGAACATTCGATTGACATTAATGAAAATGTGATTACCTCGAATTGTAATCGAATGAGACGCGACATGGCAACAGCACTTAAATTTCCATTCAATGTGATTTTCATTCAATTGAATGTGATTTTTTTTTCGTTGTGATTATCACATTTTTTCATAATTCAATAATAAATTCCATCGCACCAGTCTTCCAAGTTTTATAAAGTAAAGTTATAAAAATCATTTAAAGCTATACAAGATTTAACTCCTCGCCTCACACATTTCTAATGTGCCCCGGGGAAGCATACGTGACCCGGTACGCTTTTGCATGATAAATGAGACACATCATCAGCAGCAGGGTACACCGTCACCGATTACACAGCATGCATCGATGCGATGTTTGTACGTCCCGGCCGGATGGTACGGTTAACGCATGTCGGGAAAGATGTTGCATCTTTGATAGACCGCTGTCGCGCGAATCTTTACCCCGAAAATCGAGTGAGCCACATCAAGAATGACCGTTTAGTGACAAGATCCAATGATAAATTGGTTTAGAAATTCGCTTGGTGGATGGATGGATGGCTGCTTCATTACCAAAGCCATCCTTCGTACAAGCATATAATGAGTAGTGGAGGGCAAAGGTTCGGATCTCATTTTTTTTCTCCCCCATCCAATACTCAGACAAAATGATGAATGATGCTAAGCTTATACGAAACGAGCGCCGAAATCCCAACCAAGCGCATAATACTTTTCCGCAAAACATAATTCACACCGTAAGGTGGCCGGAGTAGTGGCCGCTTAATTTGGTGCCCCACTCGGTCTCGGTACCTGACGCAGTACGATCATGGTTGTACCGCTAGCAATAGTCTTCCGATTTGAGTTCCCCAAACAGTTCTTATCATTAACAGACGCTCCAACAGCAAATCGGTAGCCCTCACCCTTTGGGGCAACGGACTAAATCCGGTCAACCCTACCGCACCGGTGGACACAAATTGAACTTATTTATTTCGAAATGCAGTAGCCATCGCACGGGCAAAACGATTTAATGCTCTCCCTTGCAAAAGCTTTCCACCTCCGCCCCCAATTCGGTTGCATTTGCACAATTCCAATTCAGTGTGAAGCTAATTGTAGTGGAATGGAAACCCCGGATACCGGGGTACTTCGTTCCAGTTGCTGGATCAAGATTTAATAACAAACGCTTGGCGGACTGCCAAATTGGTTCGAGCTTTCTCCCAAGTGTCATATCCGAACGGGGCACAGAGAACCTTTTCGGTAAGTCCAACCGCTGCAGTCTAAAGTTGGTAGGAAGTGGGTCCCCCAGACAATCCCAGGGCCATGGATCTTGAGGTCCGGAGTACGGTACGTGTGCTTTTCCCATAAGCCAATTCGGTACTGTTTGGCGGAACCAAAAAAGGGGGAAGACTGAGAAGTTTTTAGGACACACACTGGGAAAAACCAAACCTTACCTTAAACCATTTTTGGCCCGGTTCGTAAATCGGGGCTCCATTTCTTTCCGGTGCTTTTTGTTCTTCTTGCTGCTTCGTTCGGTGGTTAATTCTTGTGCTGCTATCCCTCTTCAAAACACCCCCAACACGACCTTCTACTTGTTTGAGGGAGGGAACTGAACTAAAGCCGAACCCCACCCCCAAAAAAAAGCTCCCATGAGGTAGCAAGCAGTAAACGCTGGTAGCGGCTAGAACGATAAGCGAACGAAGAAGGGACATTTGTGAAAAGCGTTTTGGTTTCCTTTTTTTCTGCTGACCAGGAAAAAAGGGACCATCCCTATCGTAAACGCTGGCGCTTTTCCGACACTGGCAAAACGGCAGAAATTAATCGTATTTGTGTGAATGAATTGTCCATGACCATGCAGCCGTGCACTACCGTTGTTGGAAAATGGTGATGTAGGAGGAATGGGGGAGAATGAAGGAGATGAAGGAGCTTATTTTTTACCCCCCATTTCGAAAAACCCATCGGTAAAGGTTCCGAAGGTGGTGGAAAAACGATGGTAAAGAAAATGTCCACTCCACACACACACACACAGAAACTAAAAAACACATACATACTGTCGATTGTGCTTTCCGAACGGACAGCAAAATCCGTCCATTTCGGTCGTTTAGCAATTGCTATCCGGGAAAACGATAAATGAAAATTTGAATTCACCACAAACGAGGGATGAGAAAAACCCATCATAACCTTAGATAAACAATAAACAAAAATACTGTACGGTTGATCACCATTTTCCTCCATCCTGGGAAAGCTTCGTTCAGAAAGCGCAACGAGACACATGTCTCATTTTTTTTTTGCTATTTTTGGGAGCCTTTTGCTTGATGGCAAACTCTTATGCAATCTCGCACTGTACCCGTGAGAAGAAGATGTTTAACTAACTTTTCCGACCGTCTTTTTGAAAATGTGTTTCCACCCGTGGAAACGCCAACATCCGGACACGTTTTACCATACTAGAGTGCTCGACAGAAGAAGATCGACATGTAAGGAAAATGAGTGCACGACATGATGATGATGTTTTGTTTATGCCTTCCCATACTGTAGATTTTCCTTCTACGCCACACGACTATAAGCTTCTAAGAGGAGTTACTGTTTTTTTTCTCTTTTGGGGTAAGAAATGAAGCATCCCAATGTCGTTTGCCGTTCGGTATGTGGAAGTGGTCTTGGAATGGGGTAAGTTTTCTCTCTTATGGTGGAATGGCTACAGAATTACGTGAGCAGCACGAGCTTTTCTTGGGAGTATCGAACCGAGCGAAAATGATGCCTAATCTACCGTTTGTGACAATCGAGGATGAGGCATGATGGTGGTACAACGACGTTGCCGACCATCATAAATCACTTCACTTTTGCCACGAAAGTTGTTTGACAATACACTTCGAAACTGCCAGCCATTTTTGGGTATATTATTCTTCCTTTCACACTCAATCGGTTTTCTGGGTGAAAGGAACGTACATTTTCGCGTGGAGAATATGCCTCTTTGGCTTAGCGACAAATAACATGAGCAGACAAAATTAAAAATAGTCTACCTTAATACACCGATTGATGTTGATTGTAAAAAATGTATATTATCTGTATAAATCCATTCATCCTTTACATCTCACCCATAGCAATCTTGCACACCGAAAGCTCGACAAATAATTCATTCACCATTTTGTAGGTGCGGGAAACCCGAAGCACACCAGTGAACAATACCATGACAATTTTACCTATCTTCCGTTTGCAGCATGATTTAATATTTCATGCAGTGTCTGGTGGTTTGGAAAATAGTTCAACATACACCCCCCTATCCTAGCCAAACCCGTCACACCTGAGCATGTGAGTGACTTCCTGACGGAACTGGTGGCAACCGTGATTGCTATAGCTTCTAACCGACGGTCGGTACGTACTTCATCGCACAACAAAAGACTAGCCACCCCTCATCTCGGGGAAAAACTCCTGACTGAGAGACTTTTCCGACAGATTTAACCTGAAACATGCATGTTACTTACCCTTCTGTGGTGCCGGTGACCTTTCGCTGGTGACCAAACGGGGGAAAAGTCTGAATATCCCCGAAAAAGGGGATTACTGGGAACAATAAAGCATAAACCCATCGTTTGAAGAACGAATCACAAAAAGCACAAAACCGTGACCAAGTGTCCACATGGTTTGAGATTTCTGTTTTTTTTTTGTTGTCTTCAAACTGATTTGATTGAAAAAAAAAATCATAAATATTTTGAAAATCAGCTTAACCATCGTTTTTTTCATATCTGGACACTTCATTCCAATTGCGACGAATCTTATCAACCGCGTGTGTGTTTGTGCACCAACTTCAATATCCTCCAAACGGAGGACATGGAGATGATATGAAATGGTTTTAGTCGTTCGCTGGTTCAACTTTTCGGTTTCACTTAAGTGTTCCCCAAGGTTTGACGATTGTTCGCGGCGCCGTATCCAACGGTTATTCTGGTCGGGATAAGTCCGGATAAGGATAATGATTGCGTCCCAGCTTTGTGTGTGTGTGTATGGAGATGAATGAGAGAACATTAGCTAGCGATGAAAAGGGTAGGTCGTGTGCGGGTTGGATGAGATGAAACCCGTGCACAAAATAATTCATTAGTAGGAAGGAAATTATGCTGGCAAAGTTATTTTCTATTGTTCCCCAATGGTATACCAGTCGGCATACACGCCCAAGACGACTAGCAGAAGGTTCCCATCCACTACGGGAAGGATGAACACAGTGTGTTCTGTCTGTTGACGCTTAGTTAATTTCAAGATTTCGACAAAAACCACAGCATTCGCTAACATTACAGCGCTAGCGTATTCGAATGGCACCGGAAGTACGGTGTCTTCTCGCTTTGATTAGAAATAATTTGCTTAGAAGTAGGGAATTTGCTCACTTGTGGTGTACAAATCTTTTAATGGGGCGTCTATTCCTTTCCCCACTATTGCCGGGATGGGAATTTGGGTATGAAGTTGGGAAAATGTTCTTCAAGCAAATGGTGCAAAGTGTGTGTGTGTGTGTGTGCGCGCGCGCTTTTTTTAAACCATTCCAACTCGTTAGGATCGTTAGCGAAATGGCTAGGAAAGTTGAATTTCGAGTTGAAGGGTAAATGACAGAGGTATTGTCAAGCGAATCAGTGTCGCCGCTTACCGAGCGTTTCGGTGGAACATTGAAAATCCGCTGTAATTACTTTATTATGCTCTAATACAATATTCATGCACCTCGAATCGAAGCTTAATCTTTCACTTTTCATCTACACATTCCCTTTTTTTGGGGGAATGAGCTTTAAGAATGGTTTCCCAATAGCGTGAGGGTTTTCTACAAACCGCTTCATGGAGGTGTCTATAATCTGTGGCTGTTACTCGTGACCCTCGGTAAAGGAAAAGGTAGCTTCACATGGTAATGACGTTGCTTTTGGAGCTGTAAAATTATCAAGATTACCGCTACGCCCTCTAGCATCCGTCTACATCAACTCAGTAAAGACAGTATCTTGAATTCTAAGGTTCTCGAACGCGCTATGCTATGTGCGGCTCGCACGTGTTCCGATGCTAGGTAGACGTGTTAAAAATGGAAGAAAGAAAAAAAACGAAATCTCTTACCACATGCAAACGATCCTTTTGTGTGCTTGTGTCCTTTTGCACCGCGGATGAACAGCATCAAAACGGAGCGACGCTTTTTTTTCTCCTTGTTCGTCTTCTTTTGATCACACTGAAAGGATTCGAAAGCAAACATATATCGTGAGAAAAACGAACACCAAGACTTATGAGGTGTGAGAACAGACGGGTTACCTTTCATGCTATATGATCCACAACTGGTGAAGAAATCCTGGAGGGATTTCTTGCTTCGCATGAAGCATCGTCGAATGAGTTGACTCAATGCGGTGCCGCATAAATATGCAAAGAAATATAAACGTACTACGAACAGGACAGAAAGAAGCACGCTGAGGCCCGCGTGGAAGGGTGGACGATACCGGCTGCAGCATAAGCAATGCGATGAGTACCAGGCAGAGCGAGCAAGCATGAAAAGGGATTTAAATTAATGGAAACAATCCATAATTGAGCGGAATTTTCTATCCGTTTGTGTACGCATTTATCCAATTCTTCGTCGGTCCGTCATGCGTCGACATTCTGCGTTCTTTTATGCTGCTGCGAGTGCCATCTGTATTATTGGTGGGGTTCCCGAAACATCCGGAGTTCCGTCCACCTACACGCATACACACACACACACACACGCATGGTGGCGGACGGTTTACATACGTGGCCAGCCATACCGTAACAACGGCGCGTGATGTTGTAACGTGAGTGATGAATACAGTCGAAGGATGAGTAGTAGCTGTCTTTATGCTGTCCGTCCCTTCTGTTCATCGACCTCACGGGATGCGATGCCTTCGCCTTGGAGGGGGGGGGGGGGGGGGGGGGGGGGGGTAGAAGGTGGTCCGTAATTATGTATTTATGCCGGCAGTGATTAAGGGTTTTAGCCGGGGAACAAATCAGATGTATCGTTGAGTTTTCTAGAACAAAAAGAAACACATCGGGTAAGTAAGGTTTGATCAGTTTAATGGTGAATAGTAAATTGGGTACGTTTACCTGCATCACTATTAAAGATCCTTTCGGTACAGTTACAAAGTATCTTACCGATGCACGGAATGTCCTTGCTGGGATTTAAAGTAGCAAAACACACAAGACCGAAATTCCAAAGCCTGCTTGTTTAAGGGCTTAAATTCCACTGTAACCGCAATACAACAGCAGAACGACAAACAGAATAAGAAACCCCACAACAATGGATCAAAGTTGCTTGAATTTTGGCCCCCCTCATTTGACACTCTCGCACATTGGGTAAAGGATTGTTTTGACGTGATTTTTCCTCTCCGCCCAACAGGACACAAACACGTTGTTTCAATTTGACAAAACGAAATGGAACATCAACAGCAACAACAAAAAAAACTCATGTTCTTTTAAAAGTGTTCACGGTAGGAACGCTACCGTGTAAAGGAACAAGGGGGACAAAGTTCAAGCGAGGGCACGTGGTGTAGATGATGAGTAAAAACGGGAACAAACGTGTTTTACCGTTTGTTGATCCTTGCGTCGGGTTGTACGGGAGAAGGGCGCGCATGCAGCCGGATCCGACGTGGTTGAATCTGGAGCGAACGTGCAAACTATGGAAGAAATGCCGATAATCTTTCTCTCTCCTTCCAACGAACACGCGCGCAAACATAGTACGCTGCACACATACACGCACACACTCGCTAATGCATCGTTTCCTTTCCGTCATACATACACTCACACACCGCAGGATCGCAGGAGAAGATTTGCAAGGACAAAAAATCACCAACACATAGCCCTGCACGCGGTAGAAAAAGAATCCTTTTGAAGCAGCGTGTGTGAGAGAGAGTGTGCATATGCTTGCATTTGGTGTCTCTTTTTCTCCTGCAAACAAACGCATACGCACAGGATGCTGCTAACATTCTCTCTCTCGCATTCTATCGAGCGCTCTCAGCCCGAAATCGTGTGCGTGTTCGTCGTGCCCTTATCGCTCTCTTTTGCGCTTGAATCTGGTACGTATGGGTTAATTTCATTTCATTCTCCCATTTTGTCATCAAACTCGCTAGCGAACGGACGTGCTTATCCCGTGGTTCCGCGATTGTTGAAAGTGTTCCATTTTCGAAGTGTCTCGTGCGTTTCTAACCACACCGTGGTCGGTTTGCTGTACGTAATTCGAACCGAAAGCGTTGTTTTAATCTTTGTGCAGTGAAAAATTAAGAAATATCTCTCAGTGCATGCATTTCTTGCGTTACACAGTGTGGAAAGAACGCTTGTTAGAAGAAGGAACCGAACACACATGCTTCCTGTTGCTTTCAGAGATGTGTGTACGAGGTTAGCTACACAACCACTTCACATAGCGCACGTGCGTTTGTTCCGCCGAAATTGCGTTCCCTCACCATATATCCTGCGCTAAGTGCGTCACGGCAACGGTAGTGTGTGCGTGTCTGTAATGAGAAAAAAAATGCAAACACTAATTCAGTGCATTGTGCAGGATGGAAGATTTGCCAAGTACGTCTTAGAAGGAAGTGAAACCACCTTCCTGAAGGGAACTTTACGAAGAATGCTACATTCACTCTACAAGCAAATGGAGCAAGCAGGCTGACGGAAGCTGTTACCGGCTCGTGGCTTACTTGGATGGCCGGAAGAGGGCGCTCGCGTGGTGGTGCTGCTGCTGCTGCATTTTATCCTGTCTGGCTTCTGTGACCGTTGGGAAAAAAAGGGTGTGAGGACATTTTTTACATGTATGTGTTCTTGTGTGATTGTATGTGCGAAAAGGGCATGGATCCGGTTAGCAACGTACGCAGCACACGGTACACGTCAGGAAGTGTCCAGAAGAAGTCGTCTGGGTTGTATGATGATGGTGTTGGTAATGTACGACGGTGCAAATTTTTGGCAGGAATTTTGAACTATTCATCGCTGTCTCCGACGTGACGATGATGATGATGATGCTGTTGCGCTCGCCATCAAGATGATGGCACTCGACCTGTACGTCATCGCCATATTTTTTCCCCATTTCTTGAGACTGCTGTAAGTCTCTTATTTTTCGCGTGAGATTGAATGATTTTTTTCTTTCGTACGGTTTGAAACCGAATCTTTACTGGCGATATTTCTCCCATAATAGGTAATGAAGTATTTTTTTATCGTTTCCATATGGAACCATGTCCCAGCTAATCCAGCTTCTCGATATGTATCGAAGCATGCTGTTTGAATGGCGCTGCTCACATTACAGGAAATACTGTTTCACAGGAAAAAACGGTTGTTTTTGTAGAACTTCCCTCGAATAAACTGTACACAGTTTGACATGTCGTGACAAGTTTAATTCTGCACGGGAAATGATTGACTGTTAGTTCTACGGAACGGGCTAAATGCAAATTGTGTTTGATGAATGTAAAAATTCCCTATAAAATTGTTGGAAACCATTCGTTTGACACTTGGCAATGAAAACTACGAATGGTTGCTATGATGTCAATTAATTGGAAAACTGATTGGAACAGTTTGTCATATTTCATTCAAGACATTGGTCAAAAAGTTTGACTTGTTTCTTGTTTGTTTTCTGGAGAATTTTCGAAATTCTCCATTAAATCTTTTCTTTTAAATTGTATTAGTCATTCGGCCGTTTATCTAGGTTACCGGAAAATTCAATTACAAACAATAAACTGAACTTCATTCCATGATTCATCTTCAGTTTCGAAGCAACTATTGATTCAAACATGGAAGTTACTTGCCTGAGAGGATCCCAAAAAGGGGAAGGAAACAAAACGAATGGTGGGTGATGCTGGTGGTGGCGTCTGCTGCACGAACAGGGAACTGTGTAATTGATTTAAATGATTTACTCTGGGGAGTTTCGGTGTGCTCCTACATTTCCCTTGGCAACCTTTCTAGAGGGAATTAAACCATTCGGGTTTTCTCATCAAGTCACACCCTTGGAACGTCTTCTACAGTACACAACAAAGCAAAAGATATGGTGCGATCCACACACAAACAAAAAACGGACGAGGACGGCGTTGGTTATGTTTGACGATTTATGGGATAAAGTTCGAACCACTCCGGCAAGTGTTGTTTCTCATACTTGCGAACCACGCACAATCCCATTAAACGAAGGTTGTGGTTGATATCGATGACTTTTACAACATCCTTCAATTATTGCCAACCTCGCCCACCTTCCCACCATTCTTCATCGACCCTTTCCCCGAGTTTTGACCCTTCCTTTTAGGACAGAGTGCGGCTAGTTGCTATGCCGTAGACATGCTGTAAGGGTGGTTTCTGTCCCGCTGCGACCCGGTGGGGAAATTCATAGTGAACGCAAACCGAAGTGGGGAATGTTTGGCAATGAAGCGAATATAATAAAAGAACGTCGTCCGCCCATCGTCCGATGATGTTCCGCCAGAGAAGAATCCGATGCCGAAAGCGAATTCGATACCGCGCCAACGACGATGCCTGGGGTGTGGTGGACGATTGTGAGGTTATCAACATCCGGCTGCCGGAAGCGGAAATTAGTGTGCCATCGACCGCATGTTGCCCACGGTCAGGCTGTGTTTCCGCTTAAAGCCGCGCAAATAAATCCACGAACACATCTGGAACGTCTTCTCACACACATACACACACACATGTGTGCGCATACAAATTTAAGCCACCCCGAAGCCGAAGAAGAAGGGTAAGATATGGCATATTACTTTTTTCTTTCCTGTCCACATTTGGTGTATTTTATTTAGGGAATCCTGTGGCGAATTCTCTGCATGCCCACCCATGGCACCCCGGCGTTGAATATATTGGGAAGAAGTTTTTGCCACACTCTGGAAGCGCAGGAAATGGCATTCCAGAAGAGAGAAAGTGGTCAAGAATTGTGGAAGACAAAAATGCGTTCGGTTGAACACAGAGAATGCGGAATATGAAACCCAAAAAGGAACCGGAAATTCGATATTCTCAACAGATAAAACGTTCACAAATTGTTGCGGGTTACTTACCAAAAAATGACGTAAAAGATTACTTTTCTCCATTTTAGCATATCACGAGGTGATTAATAATGTACGTACCTGTTTGTTTTATTTCTTCTTTGCTAGCCATTGGACACATTTCGGTTAAATAGCACCTTTTTTGCTGTACGAAGAATAATTTCCCACCCGGAAAAAGGTCGCACAAATATTGGTACGAAAACCCTGCGCGCCATAATTGCATGGGAAGAATTACCGTCGCTGGGTAAACAGTCGGCCCATCTTTCTCCGTCCGTCCCATCACCTGGGATGGTATTAGCTAGAATAATCTCAGAATCGTATCAGCAGCAACGGAAGACTCAGCAGCCAGCGATGAACTGCAAAACGAGAGAGGGACCAAGATTACGTGCTGATGGGAAGCTCACACGCGTGGCACAGGAGTTTACTTTTGGCGGGGAGGTCGTCGTACATCCCCTTAAGGGGTCCACGACATCGCACGGATGTTTAAGGTTACGGGTAAAGCATTTGCCTCCCATGTCCGCTTCGAGTTTTGGCTGGAGCCGTTGCCTGTTGGCGGTTTTCCGCGCTCCTGTTGACGGTGTGTATGTACGTGTGTGTGCCCTTTCTGTGTGTCTATCCCGTGCGTATATGGATGGTGTTTGCTGCCGTCAAATATTTAATCAGTTGATTAGATAAAACATAAATAAATTGTTATGATGTTGGAAAACGACGCAACGAGCAGAGAGGTAAGCGAAATCACCGCGAAGCGAATGGTCGCGATGATAACGACCGAACGCGCGCCCAAGACCCATCGCGTCGAACTCTGGTTAGGACCGTGTCAGTGGAGACGGCCTCACCAAAAAAGCCGCAAACTGCTTGTATTTTTCATTCTGTTTTCGAATCACCAAACCCCAAAAAATGGCACATTTCGTTGAAGGTGGAAGTAAAATGGCACAAATGCGTGTGGGTAGGAACTTCGCCCGCACTTCGTTTCCCATTTTTGGTTGGCCGCGAGTTTGTGTGGTAACATCTTTAAGAACCGCACAAACATTGCCTCCCCCTTCAACATTACCCTCTCCTTTTCATCGGGTACGGAAAGCAGCTGCTCTAGATTTTGTTCCCCTTAAAATTATGCCCCATAAAATCTCCGCACGCTGCCATTTGGCTGGTGCGTTTAAACCTCGCCCCCCATACTAAGCCGCCCAGAAAATGCCGTTCACCAAGAATCGAGGTTAAACGCGGACCCGGGTTAGAGATTATTCGACGACGTTGGTGTGATGACGGCTCCGGGGACGGAGAAAAGTGGCAGCAGCTTTTTCGGAGGGTGATTTCAGCTGTGAGATAACACGCGGGAACGATGTCTATGTGTGCACCATCGGTAGATAGGCACACACTTACGATCGTGCGGGGGACAGCCACTTCTACCTATGCAAATGTTTACGCCAAAGGCCAAAACATTGCTCGTCTGGGAGTAACATTCCCGTACTGTTTGGGGAGGGGAGAGCTGCGATCTGTGATTCTTTTTTCATAGCGCTCCGGAATGCACTGTTTACGCTTATGTTGTACGCTCGAATTGTAAGTGTGGCGCGCCTGACTGAAGAATTGGCTGATAGCTAAACAAAAGGAAGAAAGGGGATGTGAGAAATGGCGAAGGGGAAGACACACAAGTGTTGTTCACTTTTTGATACTCTCCAAATGCTTTCCATTCATGACGACAGAAGTGGAAAACCAAGAACAAACAAAAAATGGAGGGAAAACCGATCGTGTTTCGTCTAGCGCAAATTTTCTTCTCACCCCCTAGGCCTTTTCGGCTTTATGGAGTAACAAAACGGGAAAGAGCAACCAAAAAGAGCATTGAGTAACATGTGGATTTGTCATTTAAATCCCATGAGTCGGTGTGTGGACTTTTAGGAAAGCGGGAGCGCAGAAATGCGATCCAGAATCCAAACCAGCAAAACGGGTTCGGTACTACGTCTACAAGCGTCTGTTTCTAATTTCATGTGATTATGGTGAAATCTCGTGTTATCAGGCTTGTTTGTGTATGTACACATTGCCCTGCCTTTTTTGGGGGGGGGGGGGGGGGGGGGGGGGCAATGTTTGTATGCTACTCGGGGAGCAAAAGATTATTACTGTGCCTGGCTGTGGCTGGGCAGCTGGGGTAATCTGATCGTTCAACTATGTCGCTTCACTCCGCGGGTGTCTTTGTGTCTGGTCTGTCCAACCCATAAATGATCAAAAACTCGCTTTTACACAAACTCTCGTCGTCCCCGTTCGGTCACGAAAATAAACTGTCCATGCCTAGGGTCATCTAAAATCGAGTCGGTTTGTACTTGATCGTTGAACAGAGAGGCACACACACACACCAGCAACATGTTTTTGGAGCATAATTTATAGCAGTCTCTGTTGCTGATGTTGCCATGTTGTCGTGTTCGGGCGGTTCTGTACCGTAGAGCAGTGTGGATAACGAGAAACCACCCGAAACAGACACACACACACACGTTGGGTCCGGTGGGAGAACTTGACATGAAAAGCTCCCCACGGGGTGTTGAATCGCCTCTTTGCTTCTGGTCTCGCGTCGTACGCATATGGTGCACTGATTTGAAGGATGCTCCCTCCCCCATTAGCACGGAACGATCGTATCACATGCAGGTTCATTGTGTGTCGTCCATTTGGGATTTTGGGGTGTTTTGCAACTCTTTTGCAGCATTTTCCCCCGTCCCCGAAACCAGCCACCAGGCGTCTCCATTTCAATGCAGCAGCGCCGCAACCAGCGATCGATTTACGTGCGCGCCTGATATGAACCTGATAAACCCACCACAAATGGGAAAGGTAAAATTACAAAAAGCGTCACCAGCACAACCACCACCATCGGCTTCTAAAATGAAGTCAAATTCACTCAACACTCTAGGGTGAATTCCGCTTAACTCCATCGGCACCCATCGCCCGCACAGGATATGCGAGAATGAGTTTATGGCTTTTACCAATTTTCACCCGATAATGTGGTGCAATAGGAAAATAAATGGCATGTTAAGCGATTTGTGTGTGTGTTTGTGTGTGCAGGTTCAAGTGATCAAAATCACCGAAATGCGCTTGATGTACGCACGCACGCACGCAAAACAACATCCCCTTTCCGGTTTCATTTCCGGTTGTTTTTTTTGTTGTTTTTGCTCTGAGTGGGTTATTTCTAAAACTTGGGGCACATTTTGGTGCGCGTCGGTGTCCCACAGACACACACACGCCCACCGGTGACCAGTTGTCAACGTGTGTAAAATTTAGTGTACGCTTACGATGGTGGTGAGAATAATAGAGCACATGCTTCTTGCACAGGAACCCTCCCGGGGACCGGAAACGCTATTCGTTTGTAAACAGCTAGTGGCGGCAACGGTTTTACAAATTGCCATCAATTTATGCTCATCGCCTGCTCTATCCTGCTTAGCGTGCTGTCATTGCTTCCGCCACTTCCGACCGACACACTCGTTGATAATCGAGTTGTTTGACCGTGTCCGTCTGCTTCTCGTGTGTGTCATACTATATAAAGTATGAAAAATTCACAGCCAAACCGAGCACTACCAATGGAATGGGGGATTTTTTTATTTTTATTATTATTGTTTCATCCCCTTTTTGCTTTTCATAATCTTGTATCAAGTCAAAAGCATGACTTTATTGTGTAATGCTTCCAACACATGTCTTCTAGTTGTGTGTGTTTTTTGTAGTAAGTGAGCGCAAGAAAGAAAAGTCGATTGTACACCATTTGTGCGATTCACGCTAAAAGCATCTTTTTCTTTTATGTCTCTCTTTCCGTGTGATACACTACTCTTGCCTCGGCGTACGATGAGATCTTACAAGTGTTTTCCACGGTTGGCTAAAGGTCCGTGAAGGCTCAATCTGCTCTACTACTTCGTTACTTCAATTTGGAGTCAGATAACGCTTTGAAATGGTGGTGGAGTTACGTTACAAGGCTGAATGAATTTATCGTTGCCGGCGGGGTAGAAGATCGATAAAGCGCTCATGTTACCGACCAGTCAATTGTAACGATTTGTAACATAACTATAAGATAAGACTATTTCTTTTAATGCAAGACAATGTTGAGTAAATGAAGAGGATTTTTTGCATAAAATTAAAGAGTATTAGTTTTAATGAGTTTTTGATAGTTTTAGTCACATGATTGAAAATATTTTTTCCCCAAGTCGAACATTGCTCAATATAAGATTATTAAAAGACCGCACTGGCTATTGTTTTTCCATTCGTAGAATTATTTTAAAAACAGTTTAACGCTTTAAAGAACACCAAATACTGTAAAACTATTTTAATTTTTCTTTTATGTTTGAAGACTTCAGCAAAGCAATTAATAGAGTTCACAAACCAGGAATAAAATATCAAATGTTGTGTGATTTGAATTTTTTCTTTCCTTTTTGTTCGTCCTTCTTTTTTCTTTGTTTCTTTTTTATTGTTATGCTGTGTTAGGAATGTATAAAAATATTTATACGAACCATATCTGAAGGAATATAATCATTGTTGGTCCTACTCGCGATGTAATTCAATTTTTAAGCATCGTACCAAATGTAAGGAAATTTTGTCCAGAAGCGAAATATGGATTAAAGGAAACTTATATTTTTTTTTTGCAGATTTTTTCGATAGTTCTGTGATTGCAGAAGATGTTATCTTAGTTGTTTAAGCAATTTAACGTTTTTGTTATAATATTCCGCATTAACAATTCAATGCATAAACTATGTTAAACATGTTTATCTTCCAAACGCTATTTAAAGCATAATCCCCTAATCTGTTTCGTTCTATGCCTTCTCGTTTCTTGCCAAAAATTCTTCACGTGTAGAGAAAGTGCTTCTTTCAGTGTGTAATGGCACTTCAGAAACACACACACACCCACTCACTCTAATCGACGCAGGACCTAAAAAGAGGTGGTCGTGAAAAGATACTTTTATCTATTACTTTTTCACCCGGTTTGAGGCGCTGGCGGTTTTGGGGGAAAAGAAGACACACGAATACATCTCAATTAGCGTGTGCACAAGCACATAATACACCCATCCACCCACGCGAACGCGGCCACATCGTTATCAGACCCAGGTTCCGAAGGGAGAAGAAAACAACTTTTTCTTATCGCGTTTTTTTTTTCTCTGTGTGCGGCTCCATCGTTATGGCCCTCGCGTCCGTGTGACAGTGCGAAACTGTTGCCAACCATGGTTCCGATGCGTTTTTTTTTTTGGGGTGGTTTCAGTCGGGCCAAAAAGTGGGTTAGCGTTTGGTGGTGGTGGTGGCTTCCGTAAGTCGTCGTGGAAAAGAACATGAACTTTCCATTTGTCTGCTTTTCTCTGTCTCACATCGTTCTCGGTCTCTGTTTTCATCTTGCGTGGTGTGAAAGTCATCAGTACGAGGATTTTCGATCGATCTGTCCCGGGTTTATTCGGCGGTGGGCGAGACATGCTGCAGCAATTCGAACAAACCGGTTTCCCATCGTTTGCTTGATCCTGAGCCAAATCTGTCAAACCATCGTCTCTCGCTTTTCACGGTGTGATTGACCAATTTTCCACCTCCCCTGCGGGGGGAGCCTTTTTGTGCTCCGTACTCAAACACAAATACACTCGCACCAACGGTCGGAAAAGGCGATCCGATCGATTGGGAATGATTGCCCAATTCCCACCGCGTTGTGTCGGGTTGTGTTATCAATCAATCGCATGTGTTCCAGTAAATTCGCCAGATTGTTGTGCGTTTATCGTGTTTTCTCTCTCTCTCTCTTTCTCTTCTCGCTTGAAGGCTTCTTGTACGTGTGTACAAAGTAATGATTTTAATTTAATCTTCTCATGTCTGTATCTACAATATGTTTTTCTTTGTTTTTTTTTGTTGCTTTCTATTTACATTTACAGCGATTCTGGAGATTCTTTCCTGCTGTAGCTGTTCCTCCTCACATGGATTTATTACACGATCTCGGATGACGTTGAAATATTTCGACATCGGTATTTCTGCACAATTGGCTGACGATAACTCGATTTAATTGAATGTTTGGTTGGAAGATGGTCGTGTCTCGTGTTACTGATACGATGAACAAATCGCTAATAAATGATGTTTTTCTTTCTGTTTCTATTTCTCTCT
Organism: Anopheles funestus; assembly: GCF_943734845.2. Classification (NCBI taxonomy): domain Eukaryota; kingdom Metazoa; phylum Arthropoda; class Insecta; order Diptera; family Culicidae; genus Anopheles; species Anopheles funestus. Next base: position 81,570,307 of record NC_064598.1, on the reverse strand, counting down.
CCCTCTCTGTGTTAGGAGCAGCGTCTTACCAACATCAGTGTAAAGTTACGCTATTTTCATTAAACAACTGTAAAACAACCAGCACTTACTCGTTGATGGTTAAGGCGACTCAGTGGTAAAGTTTCGTATCATTCCGTTGAAGAATTTTCAAACAACCTCATGCTGATATCGCAAACCATGCGACACGTGTCTATCGATCGGTGGGATTTGTGAAGAAATAGTTGAAATATTTCAAATTGTGAACATTCTTTCGCGGCTCGTCATACGACCGTGTGTAAGTGTGTAAGAAACTAACCGGTGGATATACTACTACAATCGGGCATGAGTCATGTGTCTGTGTCTGTCGGAAATGAGTCGTCGGTGTGCTCTCTTTCTGTGTACTTTGCAGTTCTGTCGAAGCGGTGTGTTTCCTGATAATGAATAGCACAGCAAAAAACCTCAACACATCCACAATCCCGTAGAATAATTTGATTTATTTAAAAAAAACTCCCTTCCGTCCATTTGCCGTGATCATCCCCTAGAATCCGGTTGGTGGTTTATCCCGTCGTTGAATTCTATTGAGAAGACACGCGGAAAAAGACCAGAAAAAACCTTAATCACCAAATCATTGCTTAATCATCCTAAGTGTGTTTGTGTTTTGTGATATTGATTTTCATCTTCCTGATGTAGATTTGTAATTATTTCCCTTATAGCATTAGACACCTGTTTTTCACCATCGTAGTGTGTAGTATGTGTGTCCCTTTAGTGTCGTTGTACGTGTAGTGTCCCGCTAGTGTTTCATCAGCCTTCCGATTCCTTACGTTCAATCGACAATATCAAACAGCTGCTGCTTATGCTGTTGAACGCGTTGAACCGAACCTATTACCTACCCACCTTACCTGTGTCCCTGCTTAAACACCACACAAAAACCACCCATCCAACACCACCATGTGCCCACGCGCTGTGGTCGATCGGTGTGTTGGTGTTCATTTATCGGAAATGCACCGGTGCACTCGAACCCTTATCATTCTTTCGCCCCGTGTGCTTTCTAACAACTGGACGGAGAACTGATAAGGGCCCGGGTCACCTTTACCCACCGTGGGATAATCGGCCGTGAGAGGCATTATTTGTGCCGATTCGTCGGATGGCAGTGAGAAAACCCTACTACAACGCGACAACAAATGGTAAACGCAAGAAAACGGTGTGCAATTCGATCCCGTGCGAGATCTTCAGTGAAAACATTCGTGTAATATTGTGTAATTTTATGTTTTTTGCTGTGTTGTTTTTAAATGTTTTCTTCATGTGTTGCCTTGCTCGCTGAATAATTCCACTCCAAGAGTGCGTGACAGAGAGAAGAAAAAAAAAGCGAGTGGTTCGATTCGTTATGCTGATAAGATAAGCAGAACAGCAACGAACTCTAATGTCTGATGTGTGTGTTTCGGGAAACGACAGCCAGTTATGTCACTTGTAAGCATTATGAATTTTAAATGAAATTTTATACTCAAAATGTGAATAATGTTTAAGTTTAAGCATATATCGACTCTTTTAATAGAATATTGACTAAAAAATACCTTAACAAATAATTGGTACGAAAGCATATCGAGTTACCTCATAAGAAACATTTATTCACAAGGGAATGGAACGCTACAGCCTTACAGATGACGTAAAAACGGTTTAAAATGTTATCTCACTCCTGTTCTGTGCCCAGTATCAAACCGTCCGAACTAACACGATAAGGCGGTTTGTTAAGTGGCAACCAAAACCACCCCTATCGCTGCTGTCCCAATCGTTTAAACAGGCCACTTTCGTACATTGCGCTGCTGCTTGTTGCGTTCGCAGGCGATGTATTTCCTACCGATGGCAATACTTTGTCACTTCTCGGTTATGTTCTGGTTTATAGTTTATGCTTCCGAGGCGACAAACACATACAGAGACACCCTTCTCGAAACGATCCGGAGTGAGATCTCACTCAACGGAAAGTTCTTTACCACGTTTTATAGTGTGGACACAAAGCGCTCGACAATATTTGATCCCGCGTAACCCGGCTGGCCCCCGGGAGTGTCCCAATTGATGGTGCAGTTGCGACAATTTTAACGAGTTTTCCAAAAAATCAACACACGGAGTGATGGACCATCAAACCGAGGGTGGTAGAAGGAGCATATAAAGAGCAGTTTCGATTGACGGGAATGTATTCCCGATTGAGGGAATTATTATGATACAAAATGTTAATGTACTCGCACACACACACTCCTTCTGTCGCAACCTGGCTTTCCCCAATCTTTCCCCGTTGGTTTGTACGGGTAGAATGCGGATCAGCTCAATTATGTTGCTCCCTCGGAATACTCTTTATGCGGTAGTCGGGGGCATCGTGTACAGGTAGGATGGAATTAAAAATCCGAAGCACTTCTCCGCAATGCACTTAATTGATTTTATCTGCAGATTATCATTTCATATCCCTGTATTTTTTTGTTCTGTTTTATTTTCCTTAACCCAGCGAATGCTTAATAAACCTCCCCATTCGACTGGCGAAACCCCTTTTCAGGTCCTTGGTTTGCATTTCCCTTGTTTGTGTGTCAGTTTGTGTTGATTGAAATTGATCATAATTTTTGTGGTACCATTTTCCGTGCGTGTCGGAATTTTGAAAAAGGGGGAACAACAGTCCGCGGATGATGTGCTCCCGGGTGTGATCGGTGAAGTACATTATTTTTACTGTCACGAGCAAATTGTTTAACATACTTTCGAATTCGGTTTGTTCGTTTCGGCTTCGGCCGGGGGTTTCGGTTCATTTAATTTGACAAATTCCGCTGCTCGCGCACGGTTGAGTGGCAGTTAATTAGGTAAATATACGCTTATGGAGTGGAAAATGAAGTGCGCGAATTGAGCGTGTGCGGTGTGCGGATGCGATGAGAAATTATCTTTATTTGAATAAATCATTTCCGATTCAGCCATGCTAATTTATTAACTTATTTCAGCTACTTTACACGCGCGAGCGTTCGAGTGCGGTGCACTTTAAAGTTAAATTAAAAACAAATCAAAACCCCATCGTGTACAAATAATTAAAACGTAGGAATTTAACTGCCAAAAAAAAAAGAATCGATTTTAAGAGCGACAGTTTTAGAAAATTTGTTAATTAATATTTTAAAATTTTAATTTCATCAACAGCTTCAGCTATTTCTTTCTACCTGGTAGCCAGGTAGCTCGTAGCAAAAAAAGGATCAAAATTCAAATAATTTACCTGAATAGCAAGAAGGACAGCTGAAGAACGTGAACGAATACTCACACACTGATTGATTCGGTTTGCAAGATTAAAACGAATGTTACAACTATTTTGCAGCCGGTAAAAGAAAAAGGACTTTACCAACAAAACCCGTCCCGAATTGCGGGAGTTCTCTGCAAAAGTACGAAATTGCCGAACACTATGATGCAATTTGGCAGCTGTCTAATACCCGCAAAAAGGAGACATGCAATACGCGTGTTGGTTGACATCTGTAAGGCTACAATTGTGATCCCAACGTTTAAGGGCAGCTGTGTCGCTTGACGGAGGTGACGGTACAGACGGTAAACTGATTGTCTTCGATCCGCTACAGATCGTCTCGTCCATTTTTGTCGGCTATTTCTGTACAAAGCACTCAGACGGACATATTTTTTTCCTTCCCCTTCACGACAACACCTGGAAGAAAGGATACCCAACAAACGGATAGGTCAGATAGGGTCATTGCACCTCGGCTCGGAAGGGATGTGGTGTGATGTGTGTGCCGTAGCAGATGTGATTTGCTCGTCACCACTCTCGTCTTCGCATCCGGATAAAGATTCATTTCTTTTCGACCACAAAGCTGTGAAATGGTTCCTAGCGTATATAAAGTTTTGTCCAACGAACTGTTCGTGAGTGAAAGCTGTACAGATGGATAAGAGTAGTACGTTTTATCAATGTCTCTTTTGGGGGAAGAATTTATGATTTATGGTCACGCACACAAACCCGGGGCGGGTGCATTTTCGGGTGCGCTTTCCAAAACTGCTGGAACTATACGACCATATAGTACCGAACCTCATCGTTCATGCACTTCAGTGCAGCCAAAAAGCTAAATCGCGGAGGGAGGGAGAGAGAGAGAGAGAAAAAAAAGACATTTATTACACTCAAATTCATCCGCCCGGAATCTACTGCTGCGGTAAACGGTTGATTCTAGCCGCGCAAAGATCTTCATTCGCCTTCAGTACTTTAGATACTTTGGGAAGCTTTAGTTTGCGTGTGGCAAGACACGGATATATGTTTTCTTTTCCGGCTCTTTACATTCGCTCTAGGTAGGGCGTTACATATGGGTGATATGTTTTCACATGCGCCACTCCGAGATACTTACAACGCGTAAACTAGAGTATGTGTGCAATAAAAGCATTCTCAACCACCTTCTTGCGAAATCAAGCCGCGGATGCACAATTGTGATAAAACGGCAAGCCAAGATGGTGTTTTTGGGGAGGGCGGCGGAACGGGAAAATCCGTTCCGATTCACAACGCCGGATGATTTTGATGCATTCGGCTCTTGTGCATTGTCAGGAATGCGCAAGAGGTTTTTTTGGGGGGTCGGTATTACGGAGCGCGTTATTATAGTTGTAACAGTCAAGTGGTGCCGACCGCGAGTGTTATTTTTCTTCTGCCCTGTGCAATTCCTATTGCGGAAGATGCCATGGTGAACTTAGCCGTACGATTGTCTGCTTACCCGCACGGTGCATTCCTAGGCTGGAGCATTCGTGGAAGGAAGTGGAAGGAAGTTTTGGGTTGGTTTCTGCACGGGCAAGATAAACGTAGCCCGGAGTTCTCGCCAGCTAACGGATTACCGAAGTTCTTCGCTGCTTCACTGTATCGGATTTACCGATGGGAAGGTTGAAAAGTTTCCTCCGTGAGTTCTGTTGCCTTTTTGGGTACTTTAACTTAAACAGAAACTAGTCGGAAGTTCTCTTAGTCATCCAGTAAAAAATCTTCCTTTGCTTAAGTATTTTTTCCCCAGTTTTCTCTCTTCGATTCACCCTCAGTCCGGGGGAAGAACCATAGTCGAGAGTATCCATCACGGTCGCGCGCACACACCAAACTCCTGGTGCATTGCACAAAGCACGTGATGATGCACCATCGTCGTACAATGCACCGATCCGGATGCTGCTTCTAAGTCGGGCGGAAAACTCCCCTATTTGCTTGGAAGCTGCTGAGTACGTAAGGAGTGTCCCGCAAGTCGTTGGAAGGAATGGGATGATAAAATTTATCATCAACGAAATATGCAGCATTCGCAACTTATTACTTCTCCTTGGCCGAACGTCGGAATGCATTCGCTGCGAACGGTACTGCACACAGGAAGGCTAGCCACAGTCAGCTAGTGAGAAGTAGCAGAAAGCAGCATGGGATGAGGGTTCAATTTTGCGAATGACGACGGGAATGGGATGAGTTCTGGATGGTTTCTCGTCGGTCCAAAATCCAACGTCGTCTCGTGGCCGTGGTTAACCCTTTTGTGGCGGTTTTTTGAAGTTTATTTGAGTGAAGGCGGTATGAGTGGGGGATGATACACAGAGGAGCGTTACGGGTTCCATTGGATTGGAATGTGTAGTACGCGATGGGTGAGGTTTTCGGACCGTCCCCGTCTTGCTGTATTGATTGGAATGAACCCAAAAGCGCGGTAAAGATGTTTTGAGATGTTGAGGGCAACCGCACCGGTATGAAGAATTGGGTGGAATTTTTCGGGGTTAGTTATCGATTGGTAGCAAATAATGTTCTATCACTCTGTCTATCAAAGAATTGATACCCCTTATTTGGGTAACATGTCTCTGTGGAAGCGTTGAAGTGTAAAGATAGAAGAGCTAACTTCGAGAAATTCGAAAAGATACAATCATTTGTGGTTAAAATCTGTTAATAATAAGCTGCAATAATTTCTCTTTTATTCCACAAATCATCGTGCATTGTTAACTGCTAATTAAACGCCACAATTATAACCATCAGTGGCCTCTGGAGACACCCCTTTTGAATGTTGGCTAAATCTACTTCCCTCCCCCAACAGTCTATCGTGCAGTGGTTTTTTCTATTGATTTAAGCTGTTTTTTTATGCGCTACTTCAACCAACAAACCAATTCCACAAATAATCGCTCACATTCAACAGGCGCTTGGTAGTAGAATGAAGAGCAGACTAGAACAGAGCTCGTCCCACCGTACTGTTCTGCCTGTGTGGCTGTGTGTGATGAAGGAATTAAAACCCAGTCCCAGTGCGCGCGCGGAACCAGAACTCTCGGTTAAAATTATCCCCTTCGGTGGGAATTACACAATAGAATGCGGATCAGTGTAATACGTCAAAAGCTGTCTCCGCATTAACTAACCAACAACTCAACACACACACACCATCGGTACGAAATTCTGTCTTTCTTTTATTTCTAGATAATTTTATGGTTCCCCTGCTTATCATCATCTTCTTCTGGTGGAGCACGCGAAGGGCTATCATTGTCCGGACGATCGGACACAATGCCTGGATGGAAGATGGTGCATTTTCCTGATAGGGGTGGAAAAAAACGAGCCGCTGGCAAAGCAGAAACTCTTCATTCGTACCGATTGTTACGTTATCCTTTCGCATCGCTTTCGATTATGCATTGTTGGAAAAGAATGTACAAGGATTTAACAGGAACGCTGGAAAAAAATGAAAAATAACACTGAAAGAGGGAAACAGATTAAAAAACATTTAGGTAAAAAAAAAGAAATTAAAACACACAAACAGCAATGCGCTTGTGGAAGAAACAAACAAACAAACAAAAAAGCCAGTAAATCCTCCAGTCAATGTGAAGATTGTAGCACATCTCCCCGCCCCAAAGGGGATAAGTTTTTAATTTTCCAATATTTTCCAGTGGCGGCCTTTTGTTTTCCCGTCGCGAGAGCTTCGTTGTGGGCCTGGTAAGGCGGATGAGGTCGATGACAATGGTCGCGTCGGTATCCTTCCCGTTCTTTTTGTGAAGAAAGCAATGGGGGGAAAAGGTATCCTTTATGCTGCCTATTAATGTCGGCACAAGTTAACATAAGTAAAAATGGAATTTTATAAAGAAGACAACGGCAGCCAACCTGTTGGCTGAAATTGCACAGCATGGAATGCAATTTTGTGCATCATCATGCAGTTCATTTGAAATGTAACAGCAAAATATCATACAGCACATTATACCGATGAAGAGAAGGGAAACCAAACCAAAGCGGAGGGAAGGAAAGTGTAAGCAAGTCAAGTAGTGGTTCCCTTTCCTTTTGAGCCTTTAATATGGCCCTATAGGTAGGAAGGAGTTTGCAGGTTAGTTGTTTGCTCTTATGTATTCTATTTTGCTTCACCATCGAATCAGTGCAGCACAGTTTTCCATGGAATTCCAATTTCAATCCTGGGGCTCATATTTTTATCTCTCTCTCTTCTGCACCACGCGTTCGGTCACGAATACAAAAATACAACGTGCCGGTTTCAGGCACCCTTTTGCTGTCCACTCGGTTTCCGAACCCAGCACCTGTACCACCATAGTTGGACCATTGATAAATCACGGCCGCTTTTCCACACGGTCCGAAAACCGTGCACACCAACCACGATGACGACGGCACGTCCGCACAAATCTCTGCATAAATCCGGTAGTGTTGCGAATTTTCTGATTATTATCATGATTATTCGCATTTCCCAGCCGTCCGTACACTGTGGTGGTCCACCGGACCGGTTTTGGTTTCCGGGCACATCCCCACCCACTAGGCGGGGAGGGTGGGGATGGAAAAGTTTCATCCAACCAAGCTCGCGAAAAACTATTCCCCATGCAAAAGCGAGAGAAATGAAATGGAAAGTTCTACCTTTTTCTTTCGGGCCAGGTTTTTTTTCTCCTTTTTTTCGGATATGCTCATTCCGAAACTCTATTTATTCATTCGCCCTGTTTGTTGCGCTGATTGTGGTTTTATGCTGCATTGTTTTGCGTTTCAATGACTTTGGCTCCACCATTTGTTTTTTTTTGCTCCTTCTTGCTCTATTTCGAGTTGTACCTTTTTTTCGTTTGTGTTCGTTTTGTTTGGTATCCGTTGTAGTCAGATTACTGCTAGTTTGGAGCTTTCCCGTCCATGTCTGCCGTTATGCCATTGTGTTCATCTCCATCAATTCTGTGTGCGACCACGTTTTATAAAGCATCAAATAATGATTCTAGCAAACGAGATGAAAACGGAGTGGTTTGCAGGATTGAATAGGAAAAAACATGGAAAGCAACCTTTTTAATGTGGCTCACTGGTTAACTTAAAGCCCTTTTTTGCTAGGATGAAATTTTTCTCTATGTTCCTCGTCAGCTTAACACGTTTAAGGAGCAAACTTGCAATAATTCAAACTGTTTAAATAAAGTAAATCACAACAGTAAACCAAACCAACGAAACATTAACACACTTTGTATTCCCGGTACATAACAAACCCGGTACGTCGGATACGTTACGCGTTATACGCCACAACACCAAAAACACCATTGTGTTTTGCTCAATCACGAGTGAGAGCGTACATGCCGTAAATTATAATGATCTGATGGCTGGATTTCGATGGACGTGAGGATTTGCGTTCCCTGTACCCCGGGTTGTACGGGGGGGTGGCTGACGCCTTATCAAACGCGCCCACCTTCCAAGAAAAGCGCCCGAAACACGATCGGGAACACGTACACGTCGAACGTCGAATGAAATGAATCTTATGCCATGCTCCGGGGCCCACAACCACGACCGAGCCGTCTACGTATACCCGAGTGTGCGAAGTGCCTGGAAGCGTGCAAATTTCCCCGAGGAAATTAAAGGGAAAATCTACGCTGATTGTTTTTCCTCCACGCACACGTTGGCCCTTCATCGACGGGCGTGCAACCCCATTGGACAAGGGACTCTGCTGTTTACTAACCCACCCCGTGCCCCCCGTATCGAACGGTGTGGAAGGATTCGACAGCACCATCAACATTCATCCAGCTGCATCCTTTCGAATCCTTTCGGCAAATGATTAAAGACGGGACGAGAGATGGTGGGGCGAGACACTCGGTGCCGCCTTCAGCACACGAAGGCCTTGTGCCTTGTGTGCCGTGTTGTGGATGAATATGATTTATGTGCAGCACTGACTGTCATCGACAGCTGGTGGCAAACGATTTCATCAATCGAGACAAACGCGCATCGTATGATGTCACACTGTGGCGCCCAAAGGTGGAAGGATATGTACAGGACGATGCAGGATACATACTGGTGACACATACCAGTTAACGAACGTACCGTCGAACGGATGGAGCTTTATCGTTCTTCATTTCAGTTTTGTTTTCCAGGCGAGTTCCGGCAACCGTGTTGCTCTATGACATCGGTAGGAGTTTAAGGAAATGCAAAAGACACTCAACGAAACGGGGACGTGTAAAGAGCAACGACAAACACAACCGAGAGTCTGATTGATAGAATGGTCCAGGGGACAGGGTTGAGTTTGGTGCCTGGAAGCGTTAAAAGTTTGTTGCCACCGAATCGAAACGTCCATCAAACGATGAGAACCTGCCCAATGCTCTGCCTGCTACTAATGACAGTTGATGGTCAGTTGCATGTCCACGTTTGGTGAGATTGATGAAATGATGTACTATCTGTATAAGTTGAAGTGAATTTTGCGGAACAATTGATTTCAAAAATGATCTGTTCTTTTTCTTCTCTATTTAGATGTCGTCCTATCAACCCACAACCTCCCAAGAACTCGCGAACAACACACCATCCTGATCGGCTTAAATATTACTCTTTATTACACAATGTCCTCTTTAAAGCATTACTAATTTATTTTTGTCCGTAAAATGTCTCTGCTTCTTCAACTGTAAAGATACCCGATCCTTAATTTCTGTGTGACACCGGTACCAGCCAACGCCGACCATCGGAGTCGTCGCAGCAGCGAGCAATTCCATCAATATTATGACAGAGGGCACCGCGCCGACGGTTGAATGTTTAGATAACACACTGGACGGTCTGAACGAGCAGCAGGAGCAGGAACAGCATCAGCAGCAGCAAGAACAGCAACAAGAACAACCAGATCAGCAACACGTGGAAGCGGTGCAGGGAACGGTCGGTGTACGTATCGAGGTAACGAGTGCGCCATCGGCAGGTTCCGTCGAGCTAGTCGCTATCGGTAAGGAGTGCGCGGAGGAACCGTCAAAGTCTCGGGACGATCAGCACCATCAGGCAGTCGCGATGTCGCAAAGCACAAAGCAGGTCTCGAAAGCGGAAAAAGACCTCCCGGAGCGTGGTTCCTGGGGGTCGAAGCTGGACTTTATCCTATCGGTGGTTGGGTTGGCGATCGGGTTGGGCAACGTGTGGCGTTTCCCGTACCTGTGCTACAAGAATGGTGGCGGCGCATTCCTGATACCGTACTTTGTCACACTCTTCCTGGCCGGCATACCGATGTTCTTTATGGAGCTGGCACTCGGCCAGATGTTGACGATCGGTGGCCTGGGTGTGTTCAAGATTGCGCCCATTTTTAAAGGTAACTTTGGCGAGTGATAAGAATTGCAGGATGAATTCTGTCGTATGTAGGATAATGGTTGGAAATTAACTGATTTGTTTGATATACTCTATAAGGTATCGGTTATGCAGCGGCAGTAATGTCCTGTTGGATGAACGTGTACTACATCGTCATCCTTGCGTGGGCCATATTTTACTTCTTCATGTCGTTACGTGCAGGTATACTATTGATAGCCACAAAAAAGGTGAAATTTTGCTCATGTCTAGACAAATAATGTTTCCAGATGTGCCTTGGCGAACGTGTGATAATGTGTGGAACTCGATCAACTGCGTCAATCCGTACGATCGCAAGGATCTGCTGTGTTGGGAAACGATCGGTGTGAACAGTACGCTCACCAAGATTTGCTCACTGAACTCCAATAACGTGTCCATGACGGATTTGGCCGATCCGGTGAAAGAATTCTGGGAGTAAGTCTTCTACTTCTACGCCGCTCCTCACAAGTCCGCTACAAATGCGAATTGCTCTTTCTCTCTTTTTGTACGTGAAGACGCCGCACATTGATGATCTCGAGCGGTATTGATCAGGTAGGATCAATCCGCTGGGAACTTGCTGGGACGCTTCTGCTGGTGTGGATCTTGTGCTACTTCTGTATCTGGAAGGGTGTCAAGTGGACTGGCAAGGTCGTGTACTTTACTGCCCTGTTTCCGTACTTCCTGCTTACGATCCTGCTGATCCGTGGCATTACATTACCGGGTGCTTTTGAAGGCATCAAGTTCTATGTGAGCCCTAACTTATCGAAGCTTGCCGAATCGGAGGTATGTACTGTGGGGTTGTCACTATGGGTATTACAAGTGAACTCAACAACAAACCTTCCCCAAATATCCATCAGGTGTGGATCGATGCAGTCACACAGATCTTCTTCTCGTATGGTCTCGGTCTGGGAACATTGGTCGCTCTCGGCAGTTACAACAAATTTAACAACAATGTGTACAAGTACGTTTAATATCTGCACAAAGAACTTCTTCGTTCTCGTTCCCGCATGTTTTAATCGATTGATTAAACTCCTCTTCACAATTCGACAGAGATGCCCTGATTGTGTGTACCGTCAACTCGAGTACCAGTATGTTTGCCGGCTTCGTGATCTTCTCCGTCGTCGGTTTTATGGCACACGAGCAACAGCGTCCAGTAGCCGAAGTGGCTGCCTCCGGGCCCGGTCTTGCCTTCTTAGCCTATCCATCGGCCGTCCTACAACTCCCGGGTGCACCGCTCTGGTCGTGTTTGTTCTTCTTCATGCTGTTACTGATCGGTCTCGACTCACAGTTCTGTACCATGGAGGGTTTCATTACGGCCGTGATTGACGAGTGGCCACATCTGCTGCGCAAGCGTAAGGAAATCTTCATCGCAATCGTGTGTATGATCAGCTATCTCGTTGGCTTGACGTGTATTACGGAGGTATGTGAAGGCTATTTTAGGAATGTGTGGAATTCCTAATCTTCCATGATGTGCTTCCAATTTCCCCGCAGGGCGGTATGTATGTGTTCCAAATTCTTGACTCGTACGCGGTCAGCGGTTTCTGTTTGCTGTTCCTGATGTTCTTCGAGTGTGTGTCGATCTCGTGGGCTTACGGTGTGGATCGTTTCTACGACGGTATCAAGGACATGATCGGCTACTATCCACTATCGTGGTGGAAGTTCTGCTGGGTCGTCACTACTCCTGCCATCTGTGTCGTAAGTATTGGATAGCTCTGCTGCAGCTATTGTTGCTGTAACGCCTTGTAGTTTATGTGCGCGTGTGAATGGGAATTGAGTGAGTGAGAATTTACAGGTCTCCATCTTTGAACTTGAACGCATTGGAAGGTAAATTGAGTTATATTTGTAAGATGGGATATACGCAAAGAGGGAAAGGTTATTGATATTTTTCAGATTTCGGATCTAGACGCATGGTTTGCTGTTGGGAAACTGATAAACGAAAGACATCTGAAGCTGTTTGAAGTTGCCATTAGAATTCGCATGATACAGAGATACTTAATAATAAATAAATTATTGTAACGATTATTTATACATCATTTTTTGCCCTTAATTGTAGCAAATAATCCGAAATAGCGTTTAAACCCTTTAGGAAATCCAAACCAAAGAATAGACGATAATTTGAAAGGAACTATCAACATTCCTTTATCAGTCTTATCTATTGAAGACTGCCATTTTCAAACATCATTCTTCGTCTGATGAATAACCCGCTCGGTGCATTGGCACGACACATCTGAAGCGATGCATTTCCCTAGAAACGGCAACCAAAACATCAATCGATCCCTTTGACTGCCATTCTACAAATGCTCAGTGACGATTTCTACAAAACCAAACCCATCCACGACCATTTAGTCTTGCTTTACGATGTGCGAACGTGCACAGTTTATGTCTTTAGCATCCTTTTGCATCGAATGGCATTGTTTCTGCTGCTTATCTTCAGGGTTCCACAAAGCGAAGCGAATCCCCCCCCCCCCCCCTTTTCTGCAAAAGGTCCCACTCAGGGGAACTACGGAACTACGGAGATTGAATGAGCTTTTTGAAGGCAACCATGATGGCTTCCATGGTTGCCCATCAATCGATCATAAACAAATCAATAGCGGCAGCTCGATCAGGAAGACGCCCGAAACCGGTACGCATTCATCTCTGCGGAATTGAAGTGTGCTGAATGGGGCTGAAGCTGTTGAACAACCGTGCGTTATGAGTGAAATCGATTGGTCGTAATTTTTGCTCCAAGCCACACTCAATGGTTCAAAGGATGGAACTTGATTGATGACGATGGTGGTGGTGCATCGTAAAATGAGAAAATTATAGTTTCGCTTACAAACCACATATTAAAGTGAGTCGCTTAAAAACGGGGCAAGTAATACGGAGTTAGTAAGAAAACCATTAAAGGAGTTTGCTGAGATATTATATTAACACGTGATGTGAACAAAATCACCTTCCATCTTCCGGAAAACCACCGTTTGGAACTTATCACGCTGGCATGATTTGCAAGTTGCATGTAAGAATTTGCTCATCATTGCATCTATGGGCAAGTGTGGCCAAGAGTAAATAATTTTCCCGTCTGACCACAATACATTCGGCCTGGTGTGAATGCCAAACAGGGTGGCGGAAGGCAGTCCTGCACGGTCCATCCTGTTTGTGGTGTAGCTTATCGATTTGTCTTATTAGCTGTCAAGTGTTGCGTATGCGTATTAGCATAAAGCTTCAGCTCGTTCGAAACGGTTACCACAAGCCCCGGTTTGTTGTTCGTCCCAATTTTCTTACACACGGCCGTTTTGCTTGCACGACGATGATGTGTTTCCTTCCGCTTTGGGGTTAGGGTTCGCAAGTTTACTTGCACTGCTTATACACTTCTCGCATTTTGGTGGAAGTTAGTTTGAGGGTAGGTCATCCTTTACGCATATTGATGAACACTCAGGATCGATGAAAGAGCACACCAAGAAGTGTGCGTTGATCGTGTACGAAAGCCTTGTGCGGTTTTGCCGGGGTTTGGTTTGTCTTGGCATCAATATTCCGTTGTGCTGTGTGCGTTTCAGCATTAGTTGGCTTTTCAGCCTTTTGTCGACCGCTTTGTTCTGTCGACTCCATTGGTAATGGTAGCAAATGCAGCAAGCAAAAACAGATGTTCCGCATAAGAAGCCCAGTGTGACAGTGTTCCGATGGCATTGCGCTTTTAACTCCCCCTCTCTCGGTTGGAATGGGTCAAGTCTAGTACGCACTGTACACGAGTCGGACTTCCATGTTCGATGCTTTATCTTCATACCATCGGCCATCGTCATCCGTACCGATCGCGTACGTAAGCTAATGATTGAAATGGGCCGGTAACGCAATGAGAAAAGGGGAAAAACCACACCACAAAACACTCCTGTTACGCAAATGACCAACAATCGGTTTCAATAGGGTTAATCGTAAATTTCAATTAAAATTCATTCCATCCACTCACCACGTTCCATCGAGGAATGGAAGTAGAATTTCATACCACGACCCGGTACATCGGTGGCGTCCATTTTCTCGGTACGATTTTCCACGTTGCTATGGACGTGTTGTAGGGTAAAAGAACTACTACACAATGTAAACGAACGGACAGGGAGTGAGTGGCAAATTCAAGTGGAAGCACAGCTTTCCCATTCCCCCCACACAAGCTTTCGTGTGGAAATGGTTCATGATGACAAATCGCATATAACTCACGAATGATTCAAGCTGCAGACATGGTGTGTGTTTGAAGCCGTGTAATGAAACGGAACTAGTCACTTACACCGTGGTTGGCGAAACAGACGAAAAGGGAAGATATGGTTTTAGAAGATGGTTGGAAAATATGCCTTCTATGCCTGACTGCATTGAGGTGAAGAAAGATACGTTTCCATCTGGAAAATCAATCGCTGAGAGGATCGTAACGTGATTGTTTAATAGGTTGAAGTACTTATAAAATATAATAACTCTACTAGTGATGAGAATAACAACTCTTTTGAGTGCGTCAATTCAGAATTAATTATTCTTATTACGAGTCAGCTCGCTTAACGACTCATTTCAGAGACATAAAATACCACGGCATAAATCTCCTAAGGCCTTAGCTTTTTTTTAGGAAATTTAACAAAACTTTTTAAATTGATATATTTTAATGCGAATTAGTCAAAGTTTCCTAAGGCTCATTTTTTGCACCAATTTTTGCCTATAAGTCGGTCGGTATCCAACGGATCGCCAATCTTTAACCCGTGGTCGATAGATGGCACTAATAGCTACATTTTCTTCTTGGACCACCATGCCCTCAGCTGTCTGTGCCAGAAGTTATGCGAGGAACCAAGTTCCTTACCCTCTTTGAGAAAATGTAAAATTTTCCTCATTTTTCTGCAGTTCAGCAAAATTTTTAAATGTGATATATTTTATTGCGAATTTGCTGCAATAATTTTTTTTTCACTCAAATAATGCTTTAAATTTAAAAAAGAATAAAAAAATCAGAAAAAAATTGCAAATAAATTTTCCACTCGAAAATTTCATAAGGGGTACCCCTTACGTTTTTTTTGAGAAATTTTGCAAAAAAAATAAAATTGATTTATTTTAATGCCAATTGGTTGCAATAAGTTTCTTTTCACTCAAATAATGTTTTGAACAAAAAAAAGAATAAAAAATTATGAAAAAATTAAAAAAATATAAAAATTAGAAAATTTCATAAGGCTCATTTTTGCGCCAAGTTTTGGCTATAAGTCGGTCGGTATCCAACGGATCGCCAATCTTTAACCTGTGGTCGATAGATGGCACCAATGGCTACATTTTCTTCTTGGACGGCCATGCTCTCAGATGTCTGTGCCAGAAGTTATGCGAGGAAGCAAGTTCCTTACCCTCTTTGAGAAAATGTAAAATTTTCCTCATTTTTCTGCAGTTCAGCAAAATTTTTAAATGTGATATATTTTATTGCGAATTTGTTGCAATAAGTTTCTTTTCACTCAAATAATGCTTTAAATTAAAAAATGAATAAAACATCAGAAAAAAATTTCAAAAAAATTTTTCACTCGAAAATTTCATAAGGGGTACCCCTTACGATTTTTTAAAGAAATTTTGCAAAAAAAATAAAATTGATTTATTTTAATGCCAATTGGTTGCAATTCGTTACTTTTCACTCAAATAATGTTTTGAACAAAAAAAAGAATAAAAAATTATGAAAAAATATCAAAATTAGAAAATTTCATAAGGCTCATTTTTGCGCCAAGTTTTGGCTATAAGTCGGTCGGTATCCAACGGATCACCAATCTTTAACCTGTGGTCGATAGATGGCACCAATAGCTACATTTTCTTCTTGGACGGCCATGCCCTCAGCTGTCTGTGCCAGAAGTTATGCGAGGAACCAAGTTCCTTACCCTCTTTGAGAAAATGTAAAATTTTCCTCATTTTTGCGCCAAGTTTTGGCTATAAGTCGGTCGGTATCCAAAGGATCACCAATCGTTAACCTGTGGTCGATAGATGGCACCAATGGCTACATTTTCTTCTTGGACGGCCATGCCCTCACCTGTCTGTGCCAGAAGTTATGCGAGGAACCAAGTTCCTTACCCTCTTTGAGAAAATGAAAAATTTTCCTCATTTTTCTGCAGTTCAGCAAAATTTTGAAATGTGATATATTGTATTGCGAATTTGTTGCAATAAGTTTCTTTTCACTCAAATAATGCTTTAAATTAAAAAAAGAATAAAAAATCAGAAAAAAATTTCATAAAAATTTTTCACTCGAAAATTTCATAAGGGGTACCCCTTACGTTTTTTTTGAGAAATTTTGCAAAAAAAATAAAATTGATTTATTTTAATGCCAATTGGTTGCAATAAGTTTCTTTTCACTCAAATAATGTTTTGAACAAAAAAAAAGAATAAAAAATTATGAAAAAATTAAAAAATATAAAAATTAGAAAAATTCATAAGGCTCATTTTTGCGCCAAGTTTTGGCTATATGTCGGTCGGTATCCAACGGATCACCAATCTTTAACCTGTGGTCGATAGATGGCACCAATAGCTAAATTTTCTTCTTGGACGGCCATGCCCTCAGCTGTTTGTGCCAGAAGTTATTTGAGGAACCAAGTTCCTTACTCTTTATGAGAAAATGTAAAATTTTCCTCATTTTCGCGCCAAGTTTTGGCTATAAGTCGGTCGGTACCCAACGGATCGCCAATCGTTAACCTGTGGTCGGTAGATGGCACCAATGGCTACATTTTCTTCTTGGACGGCCATGCCCTCAGATGTCTGCGCCAGAAGATATGCGAGGAACCAAGTTCCTTACCCTCTTTGAGAAAATGTAAAATTTTCCTCAGTTTTGCGCCAAGTTTTGGCTATAAGTCGGTCGGTATCCAACGGATCGCCAATCGTTAACCTGTGGTCGATAGATGGCACCAATGGCTACATTTTCTTCTTGGACCGCCATGCCCTCAGATGTCTGTGCCAGAAGTTATAAGAGGAACCAAGTTCCTCACTCTCTTTGAGAAAATGTAAAATTTTCCTCATTTTTCTGCAGTTCAGCAAAATTTTTAAATGTGATATATTTTATTGCGAATTTGTTGCAATAAGTTTCTTTTCACTCAAATAATGCTTTAAATTAAAAAAAGAATAAAAAATCAGAAAAAAATTTCAAAAAAATTTTCCACTCGAAAATTTCATAAGGGGTACCCCTTACGTTTTTTTTGATAAATTTTGCAAAAAAAAATAAAATTGATTTATTTTAATGCCAATTGGTTGCAATAAGTTTCTTTTCACTCAAATAATGTTTTGAACAAAAAAAAGAATAAAAAATTATGAAAAAATTAAAAAAATATCAAAATTAGAAAATTTCATAAGGCTCATTTTTGCGCCAAGTTTTGGCTATAAGTCGGTCGGTATCCAACGGATCGCCAATCTTTAACCTGTGGTCGATAGATGGCACCAATAGCTACATTTTCTTCTTGGACGGCCATGCCCTCAGCTGTCTGTGCCAGAAGTTATGCGAGGAACCAAGTTCCTTACCCTCTTTGAGAAAATGTAAAATTTTCCTCAGTTTTGCGCCAAGTTTTGGCTATAAGTCGGTCGGTATCCAACGGATCGCCAATCGTTAACCTGTGGTCGATAGATGGCACCAATGGCTACATTTTCTTCTTGGACGGCCATGCCCTCAGATGTCTGTGCCAGAAGTTATGCGAGGAACCAAGTTCCTTACCCTCTTTGAGAAAATGTAAAATTTTCCTCATTTTTCTGCAGTTCAGCAAAATTTTGAAATGTGATATATTTTATTGCGAATTTGTTGCAATAAGTTTCTTTTCACTCAAATAATGCTTTAAATTAAAAAAAGAATAAAAAATCAGAAAAAAATTTCAAAAAAATTTTTCACTCGAAAATTTCATAAGGGGTACCCCTTACGTTTTTTTTGAGAAATTTTGCAAAAAAAAATAAAATTGATTTATTTTAATGCCAATTGGTTGCAATAAGTTTCTTTTCACTCAAATAATGTTTTGAACAAAAAAAAAGAATAAAAAATTATGAAAAAATTAAAAAAATATAAAAATTAGAAAAATTCATAAGGCTCATTTTTGCGCCAAGTTTTGGCTATAAGTCGGTCGGTATCCAACGGATCGCCAATCTTTAACCTGTGGTCGATAGATGGCAGCAATAGCTACATTTTCTTCTTGGACGGCCATGCCCTAAGCTGTCTGTGCCAGATGTTATGCGAGGAACCAAGTTCCTTACCCTCTTTGAGAAAATGTAAAATTTTCCTCATTTTTGCGCCAAGTTTTGGCTATAAGTCGGTCGGTATCCAACGGATCGCCAATCGTTAACCTGTGGTCGATAGATGGCACCAATGGCTACATTTTCTTCTTGGACCGCCATGCCCTCAGATGTCTGTGCCAGAAGTTATGCGAGGAACCAAGTTCCTCACTCTCTTTGAGAAAATGTAAAATTTTCCTCATTTTTCTGCAGTTCAGCAAAATTTTTAAATGTGATATATTTTATTGCGAATTTGTTGCAATAAGTTTCTTTTCACTCAAATAATGCTTTAAATTAAAAAAAGAATAAAAAATCAGAAAAAAATTTCAAAAAAAATTTTCACTCGAAAATTTCATAAGGGGTACCCCTTACGTTTTTTTTGAGAAATTTTGCAAAAAAAAATAAAATTGATTTATTTTAATGCCAATTGGTTGCAATAAGTTTCTTTTCACTCAAATAATGTTTTGAACAAAAAAAAAGAATAAAAAATTATGAAAAAATTAAAAAAATATAAAAATTAGAAAAATTCATAAGGCTCATTTTTGCGCCAAGTTTTGGCTATAAGTCGGTCGGTATCCAACGGATCGCCAATCTTTAACCTGTGGTCGATAGATGGCAGCAATAGCTACATTTTCTTCTTGGACGGCCATGCCCTAAGCTGTCTGTGCCAGATGTTATGCGAGGAACCAAGTTCCTTACCCTCTTTGAGAAAATGTAAAATTTTCCTCATTTTTGCGCCAAGTTTTGGCTATAAGTCGGTCGGTATTCAACGGATCACCAATCTTTATTCTGTGGTCGATAGATGGCACCAATAGCTACATTTTCTTCTTGGACGGCCATGCCCTCAGCTGTCTGTGCCAGAAGTTATGCGAGGAACCAAGTTCCTTACCCTCTTTGAGAAAATGTAAAATTTTCCTCAGTTTTGCGACAAGTTTTGCCTATAAGTCGATCGGTATCCAACGGATCGCCAATCGTTAACCTGTGGTCGATAGATGGCACCAATGGCTACATTTTCTTCTTGGACGGCCATGCCCTCAGATGTCTGTGCCAGAAGTTATGCGAGGAACCAAGTTCCTTACCCTCTTTGAGAAAATGTAAAATTTTCCTCATTTTTCTGCAGTTCAGCAAAATTTTTAAATGTGATATATTTTATTGCGAATTTGTTGCAATAAGTTTCTTTTCACTCAAATAATGCTTTAAATTAAAAAAAGAATAAAAAATCAGAAAAAAATTTCATAAAAATTTTTCACTCGAAAATTTCATAAGGGGTACCCCTTACGTTTTTTTTGAGAAATTTTGCAAAAAAAATTAAATTGATTTATTTTAATGCCAATTGGTTGCAATAAGTTTCTTTTCACTCAAATAATGTTTTGAACAAAAAAAAGGAATAAAAAATTATGAAAAAATTAAAAAAATATAAAAATTAGAAAATTTCATAAGGCTCATTTTTGCGCCAAGTTTTGGCTATAAGTCGGTTGGTATCCAACGGATCACCAATCTTTAACCTGTGGTCGATAGATGGCACCAATAGCTACATTTTCTTCTTGGACGGCCATGCCCTCAGCTGTCTGTGCCAGAAGTTATGCGAGGAACCAAGTTCCTTACCCTCTTTGAGAAAATGTAAAATTTTCCTCATTTTTGCGCCAAGTTTTGGGTATAAGTCGGTCGGTATTCAACGGATCACCAATCTTTATTCTGTGGTCGATAGATGGCACCAATAGCTACATTTTCTTCTTGGACGGCCATGCCCTCAGCTGTCTGTGCCAGAAGTTATGCGAGGAACCAAGTTCCTTACCCTCTTTGAGAAAATGTAAAATTTTCCTCAGTTTTGCGACAAGTTTTGCCTATAACTCGATCGGTATCCAACGGATCGCCATTCTTTAACCTGTGGTCGATAGATGGCACCAATGGCTACATTTTCTTCTTGGACGGCCATGCCCTCAGATGTCTGTGCCAGAAGTTATTTGAGGAACCAAGTTCCTTACCCTCTTTGAGAAAATGTAAAATTTTCCTCATTTTTCTGCAGTTCAGCAAAATTTTTAAATGTGATATATTTTATTGCGAATTTGTTGCAATAAGTTTCTTTTCACTCAAATAATGCTTTAAATTAAAAAAAGAATAAAAAATCAGAAAAAAATTTCATAAAAATTTTTCACTCGAAAATTTCATAAGGGGTACCCCTTACGTTTTTTTTTGAGAAATTTTGCAAAAAAAATTAAATTGATTTATTTTAATGCCAATTGGTTGCAATAAGTTTCTTTTCACTCAAATAATGTTTTGAACAAAAAAAAGGAATAAAAAATTATGAAAAAATTAAAAAAATATAAAAATTAGAAAATTTCATAAGGCTCATTTTTGCGCCAAGTTTTGGCTATAAGTCGGTTGGTATCCAACGGATCACCAATCTTTAACCTGTGGTCGATAGATGGCACCAATAGCTACATTTTCTTCTTGGACGGCCATGCCCTCAGCTGTCTGTGCCAGAAGTTATGCGAGGAACCAAGTTCCTTACCCTCTTTGAGAAAATGTAAAATTTTCCTCATTTTTGCGCCAAGTTTTGGCTATAAGTCGGTCGGTATTCAACGGATCACCAATCTTTATTCTGTGGTCGATAGATGGCACCAATGGCTACATTTTCTTCTTGGACCGCCATGCCCTCAGCTGTCTGTGCCAGAAGTTATACGAGGAACCAAGTTCCTTACTCTCTTTGAGAAAATGTAAAATTTTCCTCAGTTTTGCGACAAGTTTTGCCTATAAGTCGATCGGTATCCAACGGATCGCCATTCTTTAACCTGTGGTCGATAGATGGCACCAATGGCTACATTTTCTTCTTGGACGGCCATGCCCTCAGATGTCTGTGCCAGAAGTTATACGAGGAACCAAGTTCCTTACCCTCTTTGAGAAAATGTAAAATTTTCCTCATTTTTCTGCAGTTCAGCAAAATTTTTAAATGTGATATATTTTATTGCGAATTTGTTGCAATAAGTTTCTTTTCACTCAAATAATGCTTTAAATTAAAAAAAGAATATAAAATCAGAAAAAAATTTTATAAAAATTTTTCACTCGAAAATTTCATAAGGGGTACCCCTTACGTTTTTTTTGAGAAATTTTGCAAAAAAAATAAAATTGATTTATTTTAATGCCAATTGGTTGCAATAAGTTTCTTTTCACTCAAATAATGTTTTGAACAAAAAAAAAGAATAAAAAATTATGAAAAAATTAAAAAAATATAAAAATTAGAAAAATTCATAAGGCTCATTTTTGCGCCAAGTTTTGGCTATAAGTCGGTCGGTATCCAACGGATCGCCAATCGTTAACCTGTGGTCGATAGATGGCACCAATGGCTACATTTTCTTCTTGGACGGCCATGCCCTCAGATGTCTGTGCCAGAAGTTATACGAGGAACCAAGTTCCTTACCCTCTTTGAGAAAATGTAAAATTTTCCTCATTTTTCTGCAGTTCAGCAAAATTTTGAAATGTGATATATTTTATTGCGAATTTGTTGCAATAAGTTTCTTTTCACTCAAATAATGCTTTAAATTAAAAAAAGAATAAAAAATCAGAAAAAAATTTCATAAAAATTTTTCACTCGAAAATTTCATAAGGGGTACCCCTTACGTTTTTTTAGAGAAATTTTGCAAAAAAAAATAAAATTGATTTATTTTAATGCCAATTGGTTGCAATAAGTTTCTTTTCACTCAAATAATGTTTTGAACAAAAAAAAAGAATAAAAAATTATGAAAAAATTAAAAAATATAAAAATTAGAAAATTTCATAAGGCTCATTTTTGCGCCAAGTTTTGGCTATATGTCGGTCGGTATCCAACGGATCACCAATCTTTAACCTGTGGTCGATAGATGGCACCAATAGCTAAATTTTCTTCTTGGACGGCCATGCCCTCAGCTGTTTGTGCCAGAAGTTATTTGAGGAACCAAGTTCCTTACTCTTTATGAGAAAATGTAAAATTTTCCTCATTTTCGCGCCAAGTTTTGGCTATAAGTCGGTCGGTACCCAACGGATCGCCAATCGTTAACCTGTGGTCGGTAGATGGCACCAATGGCTACATTTTCTTGTTGGACGGCCATGCCCTCAGATGTCTGCGCCAGAAGATATGCGAGGAACCAAGTTCCTTACCCTCTTTGAGAAAATGTTGCAATAATGAATTTGTTGCAATAAGTTTCTTTTCACTCAAATAATGCTTTAAATTAAAAAAAGAATAAAAAATCAAAAAAAAATTTCAAAAAAATTTTCCACTCGAAAATTTCATAAGGGGTACCCCTTACGTTTTTTTTGATAAATTTTGCAAAAAAAAATAAAATTGATTTATTTTAATGCCAATTGGTTGCAATAAGTTTCTTTTCACTCAAATAATGTTTTGAACAAAAAAAGAATAAAAAATTATGAAAAAATTAAAAAAATATCAAAATTAGAAAATTTCATAAGGCTCATTTTTGCGCCAAGTTTTGGCTATAAGTCGGTCGGTATCCAACGGATCGCCAATCTTTAACCTGTGGTCGATAGATGGCACCAATAGCTACATTTTCTTCTTGGACGGCCATGCCCTCAGCTGTCTGTGCCAGAAGTTATGCGAGGAACCAAGTTCCTTACCCTCTTTGAGAAAATGTAAAATTTTCCTCAGTTTTGCGCCAAGTTTTGGCTATAAGTCGGTCGGTATCCAACGGATCGCCAATCGTTAACCTGTGGTCGATAGATGGCACCAATGGCTACATTTTCTTCTTGGACGGCCATGCCCTCAGATGTCTGTGCCAGAAGTTATGCGAGGAACCAAGTTCCTTACCCTCTTTGAGAAAATGTAAAATTTTCCTCATTTTTCTGCAGTTCAGCAAAATTTTGAAATGTGATATATTTTATTGCGAATTTGTTGCAATAAGTTTCTTTTCACTCAAATAATGCTTTAAATTAAAAAAAGAATAAAAAATCAGAAAAAAATTTCAAAAAAATTTTTCACTCGAAAATTTCATAAGGGGTACCCCTTACGTTTTTTTTTGAGAAATTTTGCAAAAAAAAATAAAATTGATTTATTTTAATGCCAATTGGTTGCAATAAGTTTCTTTTCACTCAAATAATGTTTTGAACAAAAAAAAAGAATAAAAAATTATGAAAAAATTAAAAAAATATAAAAATTAGAAAAATTCATAAGGCTCATTTTTGCGCCAAGTTTTGGCTATAAGTCGGTCGGTATCCAACGGATCGCCAATCTTTAACCTGTGGTCGATAGATGGCAGCAATAGCTACATTTTCTTCTTGGACGGCCATGCCCTAAGCTGTCTGTGCCAGATGTTATGCGAGGAACCAAGTTCCTTACCCTCTTTGAGAAAATGTAAAATTTTCCTCATTTTTGCGCCAAGTTTTGGCTATAAGTCGGTCGGTATCCAACGGATCGCCAATCGTTAACCTGTGGTCGATAGATGGCACCAATGGCTACATTTTCTTCTTGGACCGCCATGCCCTCAGATGTCTGTGCCAGAAGTTATGCGAGGAACCAAGTTCCTCACTCTCTTTGAGAAAATGTAAAATTTTCCTCATTTTTCTGCAGTTCAGCAAAATTTTTAAATGTGATATATTTTATTGCGAATTTGTTGCAATAAGTTTCTTTTCACTCAAATAATGCTTTAAATTAAAAAAAGAATAAAAAATCAGAAAAAAATTTCAAAAAAATTTTTCACTCGAAAATTTCATAAGGGGTACCCCTTACGTTTTTTTTGAGAAATTTTGCAAAAAAAAATAAAATTGATTTATTTTAATGCCAATTGGTTGCAATAAGTTTCTTTTCACTCAAATAATGTTTTGAACAAAAAAAAAGAATAAAAAATTATGAAAAAATTAAAAAAATATAAAAATTAGAAAAATTCATAAGGCTCATTTTTGCGCCAAGTTTTGGCTATAAGTCGGTCGGTATCCAACGGATCGCCAATCTTTAACCTGTGGTCGATAGATGGCAGCAATAGCTACATTTTCTTCTTGGACGGCCATGCCCTAAGCTGTCTGTGCCAGATGTTATGCGAGGAACCAAGTTCCTTACCCTCTTTGAGAAAATGTAAAATTTTCCTCATTTTTGCGCCAAGTTTTGGCTATAAGTCGGTCGGTATTCAACGGATCACCAATCTTTATTCTGTGGTCGATAGATGGCACCAATAGCTACATTTTCTTCTTGGACGGCCATGCCCTCAGCTGTCTGTGCCAGAAGTTATGCGAGGAACCAAGTTCCTTACCCTCTTTGAGAAAATGTAAAATTTTCCTCAGTTTTGCGACAAGTTTTGCCTATAAGTCGATCGGTATCCAACGGATCGCCAATCGTTAACCTGTGGTCGATAGATGGCACCAATGGCTACATTTTCTTCTTGGACGGCCATGCCCTCAGATGTCTGTGCCAGAAGTTATGCGAGGAACCAAGTTCCTTACCCTCTTTGAGAAAATGTAAAATTTTCCTCATTTTTCTGCAGTTCAGCAAAATTTTTAAATGTGATATATTTTATTGCGAATTTGTTGCAATAAGTTTCTTTTCACTCAAATAATGCTTTAAATTAAAAAAAGAATAAAAAATCAGAAAAAAATTTCATAAAAATTTTTCACTCGAAAATTTCATAAGGGGTACCCCTTACGTTTTTTTTGAGAAATTTTGCAAAAAAAATTAAATTGATTTATTTTAATGCCAATTGGTTGCAATAAGTTTCTTTTCACTCAAATAATGTTTTGAAGAAAAAAAAGGAATAAAAAATTATGAAAAAATTAAAAAAATATAAAAATTAGAAAATTTCATAAGGCTCATTTTTGCGCCAAGTTTTGGCTATAAGTCGGTTGGTATCCAACGGATCACCAATCTTTAACCTGTGGTCGATAGATGGCACCAATAGCTACATTTTCTTCTTGGACGGCCATGCCCTCAGCTGTCTGTGCCAGAAGTTATGCGAGGAACCAAGTTCCTTACCCTCTTTGAGAAAATGTAAAATTTTCCTCATTTTTGCGCCAAGTTTTGGGTATAAGTCGGTCGGTATTCAACGGATCACCAATCTTTATTCTGTGGTCGATAGATGGCACCAATAGCTACATTTTCTTCTTGGACGGCCATGCCCTCAGCTGTCTGTGCCAGAAGTTATGCGAGGAACCAAGTTCCTTACCCTCTTTGAGAAAATGTAAAATTTTCCTCAGTTTTGCGACAAGTTTTGCCTATAACTCGATCGGTATCCAACGGATCGCCATTCTTTAACCTGTGGTCGATAGATGGCACCAATGGCTACATTTTCTTCTTGGACGGCCATGCCCTCAGATGTCTGTGCCAGAAGTTATTTGAGGAACCAAGTTCCTTACCCTCTTTGAGAAAATGTAAAATTTTCCTCATTTTTCTGCAGTTCAGCAAAATTTTTAAATGTGATATATTTTATTGCGAATTTGTTGCAATAAGTTTCTTTTCACTCAAATAATGCTTTAAATTAAAAAACGAATAAAAAATCAGAAAAAAATTTCATAAAAATTTTTCACTCGAAAATTTCATAAGGGGTACCCCTTACGTTTTTTTTGAGAAATTTTGCAAAAAAAATTAAATTGATTTATTTTAATGCCAATTGGTTGCAATAAGTTTCTTTTCACTCAAATAATGTTTTGAACAAAAAAAAGGAATAAAAAATTATGAAAAAATTAAAAAAATATAAAAATTAGAAAATTTCATAAGGCTCATTTTTGCGCCAAGTTTTGGCTATAAGTCGGTTGGTATCCAACGGATCACCAATCTTTAACCTGTGGTCGATAGATGGCACCAATAGCTACATTTTCTTCTTGGACGGCCATGCCCTCAGCTGTCTGTGCCAGAAGTTATGCGAGGAACCAAGTTCCTTACCCTCTTTGAGAAAATGTAAAATTTTCCTCATTTTTGCGCCAAGTTTTGGCTATAAGTCGGTCGGTATTCAACGGATCACCAATCTTTATTCTGTGGTCGATAGATGGCACCAATGGCTACATTTTCTTCTTGGACCGCCATGCCCTCAGCTGTCTGTGCCAGAAGTTATACGAGGAACCAAGTTCCTTACTCTCTTTGAGAAAATGTAAAATTTTCCTCAGTTTTGCGACAAGTTTTGCCTATAAGTCGATCGGTATCCAACGGATCGCCATTCTTTAACCTGTGGTCGATAGATGGCACCAATGGCTACATTTTCTTCTTGGACGGCCATGCCCTCAGATGTCTGTGCCAGAAGTTATACGAGGAACCAAGTTCCTTACCCTCTTTGAGAAAATGTAAAATTTTCCTCATTTTTCTGCAGTTCAGCAAAATTTTAAAATGTGATATATTTTATTGCGAATTTGTTGCAATAAGTTTCTTTTCACTCAAATAATGCTTTAAATTAAAAAAAGAATATAAAATCAGAAAAAAATTTTATAAAAATTTTTCACTCGAAAATTTCATAAGGGGTACCCCTTACGTTTTTTTTGAGAAATTTTGCAAAAAAAATAAAATTGATTTATTTTAATGCCAATTGGTTGCAATAAGTTTCTTTTCACTCAAATAATGTTTTGAACAAAAAAAAAGAATAAAAAATTATGAAAAAATTAAAAAAATATAAAAATTAGAAAAATTCATAAGGCTCATTTTTGCGCCAAGTTTTGGCTATAAGTCGGTCGGTATCCAACGGATCGCCAATCGTTAACCTGTGGTCGATAGATGGCACCAATGGCTACATTTTCTTCTTGGACGGCCATGCCCTCAGATGTCTGTGCCAGAAGTTATACGAGGAACCAAGTTCCTTACCCTCTTTGAGAAAATGTAAAATTTTCCTCATTTTTCTGCAGTTCAGCAAAATTTTGAAATGTGATATATTTTATTGCGAATTTGTTGCAATAAGTTTCTTTTCACTCAAATAATGCTTTAAATTAAAAAAAGAATAAAAAATCAGAAAAAAATTTCATAAAAATTTTTCACTCGAAAATTTCATAAGGGGTACCCCTTACGTTTTTTTAGAGAAATTTTGCAAAAAAAAATAAAATTGATTTATTTTAATGCCAATTGGTTGCAATAAGTTTCTTTTCACTCAAATAATGTTTTGAACAAAAAAAAAGAATAAAAAATTATGAAAAAATTAAAAAATATAAAAATTAGAAAATTTCATAAGGCTCATTTTTGCGCCAAGTTTTGGCTATATGTCGGTCGGTATCCAACGGATCACCAATCTTTAACCTGTGGTCGATAGATGGCACCAATAGCTAAATTTTCTTCTTGGACGGCCATGCCCTCAGCTGTTTGTGCCAGAAGTTATTTGAGGAACCAAGTTCCTTACTCTTTATGAGAAAATGTAAAATTTTCCTCATTTTCGCGCCAAGTTTTGGCTATAAGTCGGTCGGTACCCAACGGATCGCCAATCGTTAACCTGTGGTCGGTAGATGGCACCAATGGCTACATTTTCTTGTTGGACGGCCATGCCCTCAGATGTCTGCGCCAGAAGATATGCGAGGAACCAAGTTCCTTACCCTCTTTGAGAAAATGTAAAATTTTCCTCAGTTTTGCGCCAAGTTTTGGCTATAAGTCGGTCGGTATCCAACGGATCGCCAATCGTTAACCTGTGGTCGATAGATGGCACCAATGGCTACATTTTCTTCTTGGACCGCCATGCCCTCAGATGTCTGTGCCAGAAGTTATGCGAGGAACCAAGTTCCTCACTCTCTTTGAGAAAATGTAAAATTTTCCTCATTTTTCTGCAGTTCAGCAAAATTTTTAAATGTGATATATTTTATTGCGAATTTGTTGCAATAAGTTTCTTTTCACTCAAATAATGCTTTAAATTAAAAAAAGAATAAAAAATCAGAAAAAAATTTCAAAAAAATTTTCCACTCGAAAATTTCATAAGGGGTACCCCTTACGTTTTTTTTGATAAATTTTGCAAAAAAAAATAAAATTGATTTATTTTAATGCCAATTGGTTGCAATAAGTTTCTTTTCACTCAAATAATGTTTTGAACAAAAAAAAGAATAAAAAATTATGAAAAAATTAAAAAAATATCAAAATTAGAAAATTTCATAAGGCTCATTTTTGCGCCAAGTTTTGGCTATAAGTCGGTCGGTATCCAACGGATCGCCAATCTTTAACCTGTGGTCGATAGATGGCACCAATAGCTACATTTTCTTCTTGGACGGCCATGCCCTCAGCTGTCTGTGCCAGAAGTTATGCGAGGAACCAAGTTCCTTACCCTCTTTGAGAAAATGTAAAATTTTCCTCAGTTTTGCGCCAAGTTTTGGCTATAAGTCGGTCGGTATCCAACGGATCGCCAATCGTTAACCTGTGGTCGATAGATGGCACCAATGGCTACATTTTCTTCTTGGACGGCCATGCCCTCAGATGTCTGTGCCAGAAGTTATGCGAGGAACCAAGTTCCTTACCCTCTTTGAGAAAATGTAAAATTTTCCTCATTTTTCTGCAGTTCAGCAAAATTTTGAAATGTGATATATTTTATTGCGAATTTGTTGCAATAAGTTTCTTTTCACTCAAATAATGCTTTAAATTAAAAAAAGAATAAAAAATCAGAAAAAAATTTCAAAAAAATTTTTCACTCGAAAATTTCATAAGGGGTACCCCTTACGTTTTTTTTGAGAAATTTTGCAAAAAAAAATAAAATTGATTTATTTTAATGCCAATTGGTTGCAATAAGTTTCTTTTCACTCAAATAATGTTTTGAACAAAAAAAAAGAATAAAAAATTATGAAAAAATTAAAAAAATATAAAAATTAGAAAAATTCATAAGGCTCATTTTTGCGCCAAGTTTTGGCTATAAGTCGGTCGGTATCCAACGGATCGCCAATCTTTAACCTGTGGTCGATAGATGGCAGCAATAGCTACATTTTCTTCTTGGACGGCCATGCCCTAAGCTGTCTGTGCCAGATGTTATGCGAGGAACCAAGTTCCTTACCCTCTTTGAGAAAATGTAAAATTTTCCTCATTTTTGCGCCAAGTTTTGGCTATAAGTCGGTCGGTATCCAACGGATCGCCAATCGTTAACCTGTGGTCGATAGATGGCACCAATGGCTACATTTTCTTCTTGGACGGCCATGCCCTCAGATGTCTGTGCCAGAAGTTATGCGAGGAACTAAGTTCCTTACCCTCTTTGAGAAAATGTAAAATTTTCCTCATTTTTCTGCAGTTCAGCAAAATTTTGAAATGTGATATATTTTATTGCGAATTTGTTGCAATAAGTTTCTTTTCACTCAAATAATGCTTTAAATTAAAAAAAGAATAAAAAATCAGAAAAAAATTTCAAAAAAATTTTCCACTCGAAAATTTCATAAGGGGTAACCCTTACGTTTTTTTTTGAGAAATTTTGCAAAAAAAATTAAATTGATTTATTTTAATGCCAATTGGTTGCAATAAGTTTCTTTTCACTCAAATAATGTTTTGAACAAAAAAAAGAATAAAAAATTATGAAAAAATTAAAAAAATATAAAAATTAGAAAATTTCATAAGGCTCATTTTTGCGCCAAGTTTTGGGTATAAGTCGGTCGGTATCCAACGGATCACCAATCTTTATTCTGTGGTCGATAGATGGCACCAATAGCTACATTTTCTTCTTGGACGGCCATGCCCTCAGCTGTCTGTGCCAGAAGTTATGCGAGGAACCAAGTTCTTTACACTCTTTGAGAAAATGTAAAATTTTCCTCATTTTTGCGACAAGTTTTGGCTATAAGTCGGTCGGTACCCAACGGATCGCCAATCTTTAACCTGTGGTCGATAGATGGCACCAATGGCTACATTTTCTTCTTGGACCGCCAGGCCCTCAGATGTTTGTGCCAGAAGTTATGCGAGGAACCAAGTTCCTTACCCTCTTTGAGAAAATGTAAAATTTTCCTCATTTTTCTGCAGTTCAGCAAAATTTTTAAATGTGATATATTTTATTGCGAATTTGTTGCAATAAGTTTCTTTTCACTCAAATAATGCTTTAAATTAAAAAAAAGAATAAAAAATCAAAAAAAAATTTCAAAAAAATTTTCCACTCGAAAATTTTATAAGGGGTACCCCTTACGTTTTTTTTTGAGAAATTTTGCAAAAAAAATAAAATTGATTTATTTTAATGCCAATTGGTTGCAATAAGTTTCTTTTCACTCAAATAATGTTTTGAACAAAAAAAAAAAGAATAAAAAATTATGAAAAAATTAAAAAAATATCAAAATTAGAAAATTTCATAAGGCTCATTTTTGCGTCAAGTTTTGGCTATAAGTCGGTCGGTATCCAACGGATCACCAATCTTTAACCTGTGGATAGATGGCACCAATAGCTACATTTTCTTCTAGGACGGCCATGCCCTCACCTGTCTGTGCCAGAAGTTATGCGAGGAACCAAGTTCCTTACCCTCTTTGAGAAAATGTAAAATTTTCCTCAGTTTTGCGACAAGTTTTGGCTATAAGTCGGTCGGTATCCAAAGGATAACCAATCTTTAACCTGTGGTCGATAGATGGCACCAATGGCTACATTTTCTTCTTGGACGGCCATGCCCTCAGCTGTCTGTGCCAGAAGTTATGCGAGGAACCAAGTTCCTTACCCTCTTTGAGAAAATGTAAAATTTTCCTCATTTTTGCGCCAAGTTTTGGCTATAAGTCGGTCGGTACCCAACGGATCGCCAATCGTTAACCTGTGGTCGATAGATGGCACCAATGGCTACATTTTCTTCTTGGACGACCATGCCCTCAGCTGTTTGTGCCAGAAGTTATTTGAGGAACCAAGTTCCTTACTCTTTATGAGAAAATGTAAAATTTTCCTCATTTTCGCGCCAAGTTTTGGCTATAAGTCGGTCGGTACCCAACGGATCGCCAATCGTTAACCTGTGGTCGGTAGATGGCACCAATGGCTACATTTTCTTGTTGGACGGCCATGCCCTCAGATGTCTGCGCCAGAAGATATGCGAGGAACCAAGTTCCTTACCCTCTTTGAGAAAATGTAAAATTTTCCTCAGTTTTGCGCCAAGTTTTGGCTATAAGTCGGTCGGTATCCAACGGATCGCCAATCGTTAACCTGTGGTCGATAGATGGCACCAATGGCTACATTTTCTTCTTGGACCGCCATGCCCTCAGATGTCTGTGCCAGAAGTTATGCGAGGAACCAAGTTCCTCACTCTCTTTGAGAAAATGTAAAATTTTCCTCATTTTTCTGCAGTTCAGCAAAATTTTTAAATGTGATATATTTTATTGCGAATTTGTTGCAATAAGTTTCTTTTCACTCAAATAATGCTTTAAATTAAAAAAAAGAATAAAAAATCAGAAAAAAATTTCAAAAAAATTTTCCACTCGAAAATTTCATAAGGGGTACCCCTTACGTTTTTTTTGATAAATTTTGCAAAAAAAAATAAAATTGATTTATTTTAATGCCAATTGGTTGCAATAAGTTTCTTTTCACTCAAATAATGTTTTGAACAAAAAAAGAATAAAAAATTATGAAAAAATTAAAAAAATATCAAAATTAGAAAATTTCATAAGGCTCATTTTTGCGCCAAGTTTTGGCTATAAGTCGGTCGGTATCCAACGGATCACCAATCTTTAACCTGTGGTCGATAGATGGCACCAATAGCTACATTTTCTTCTTGGACGGCCATGCCCTCAGCTGTCTGTGCCAGAAGTTATGCGAGGAACCAAGTTCCTTACCCTCTTTGAGAAAATGTAAAATTTTCCTCAGTTTTGCGCCAAGTTTTGGCTATAAGTCGATCGGTATCCAACGGATCGCCAATCGTTAACCTGTGGTCGATAGATGGCACCAATGGCTACATTTTCTTCTTGGACGGCCATGCCCTCAGATGTCTGTGCCAGAAGTTATGCGAGGAACCAAGTTCCTTACCCTCTTTGAGAAAATGTAAAATTTTCCTCATTTTTCTGCAGTTCAGCAAAATTTTGAAATGTGATATATTTTATTGCGAATTTGTTGCAATAAGTTTCTTTTCACTCAAATAATGCTTTAAATTAAAAAAAGAATAAAAAATCAGAAAAAAATTTTATAAAAATTTTTCACTCGAAAATTTCATAAGGGGTACCCCTTACGTTTTTTTTGAGAAATTTTGCAAAAAAAATAAAATTGATTTATTTTAATGCCAATTGGTTGCAATAAGTTTCTTTTCACTCAAATAATGTTTTGAACAAAAAAAAGAATAAAAAATTATGAAAAAATTAAAAAAAATTAAAAATTAGAAAATTTCATAAGGCTCATTTTTGCGCCAAGTTTTGGCTATAAGTCGGTCGGTATCCAACGGATCGCCAATCTTTAACCTGTGGTCGATAGATGGCACCAATAGCTACATTTTCTTCTTGGACGGCCATGCCCTCAGCTGTCTGTGCCAGAAGTTATGCGAGGAACCAAGTTCCTTACCCTCTTTGAGAAAATGTAAAATTTTCCTCAGTTTTGCGCCAAGTTTTGGCTATAAGTCGGTCGGTATCCAACGGATCGCCAATCGTTAACCTGTGGTCGATAGATGGCACCAATGGCTACATTTTCTTCTTGGACGGCCATGCCCTCAGATGTCTGTGCCAGAAGTTATGCGAGGAACCAAGTTCCTTACCCTCTTTGAGAAAATGTAAAATTTTCCTCATTTTTCTGCAGTTCAGCAAAATTTTGAAATGTGATATATTTTATTGCGAATTTGTTGCAATAAGTTTCTTTTCACTCAAATAATGCTTTAAATTAAAAAAAGAATAAAAAATCAGAAAAAAATTTCAAAAAAATTTTTCACTCGAAAATTTCATAAGGGGTACCCCTTACGTTTTTTTTGAGAAATTTTGCAAAAAAAAATAAAATTGATTTATTTTAATGCCAATTGGTTGCAATAAGTTTCTTTTCACTCAAATAATGTTTTGAACAAAAAAAAGAATAAAAAATTATGAAAAAATTAAAAAAATATAAAAATTAGAAAATTTCATAAGGCTCATTTTTGCGCCAAGTTTTGGGTATAAGTCGGTCGGTATCCAACGGATCACCAATCTTTATTCTGTGGTCGATAGATGGCACCAATAGCTACATTTTCTTCTTGGACGGCCATGCCCTCAGCTGTCTGTGCCAGAAGTTATGCGAGGAACCAAGTTCTTTACACTCTTTGAGAAAATGTAAAATTTTCCTCATTTTTGCGACAAGTTTTGGCTATAAGTCGGTCGGTACCCAACGGATCGCCAATCTTTAACCTGTGGTCGATAGATGGCACCAATGGCTACATTTTCTTCTTGGACCGCCAGGCCCTCAGATGTTTGTGCCAGAAGTTATGCGAGGAACCAAGTTCCTTACCCTCTTTGAGAAAATGTAAAATTTTCCTCATTTTTCTGCAGTTCAGCAAAATTTTTAAATGTGATATATTTTATTGCGAATTTGTTGCAATAAGTTTCTTTTCACTCAAATAATGCTTTAAATTAAAAAAAAGAATAAAAAATCAAAAAAAAATTTCAAAAAAATTTTCCATTCGAAAATTTCATAAGGGGTACCCCTTACGTTTTTTTTTGAGAAATTTTGCAAAAAAAATAAAATTGATTTATTTTAATGCCAATTGGTTGCAATAAGTTTCTTTTCACTCAAATAATGTTTTGAACAAAAAAAAAAAAAAGAATAAAAAATTATGAAAAAATTAAAAAAATATCAAAATTAGAAAATTTCATAAGGCTCATTTTTGCGTCAAGTTTTGGCTATAAGTCGGTCGGTATCCAACGGTTCACCAATCTTTAACCTGTGGATAGATGGCACCAATAGCTACATTTTCTTCTAGGACGGCCATGCCCTCACCTGTCTGTGCCAGAAGTTATGCGAGGAACCAAGTTCCTTACCCTCTTTGAGAAAATGTAAAATTTTCCTCAGTTTTGCGACAAGTTTTGGCTATAAGTCGGTCGGTATCCAAAGGATAACCAATCTTTAACCTGTGGTCGATAGATGGCACCAATGGCTACATTTTCTTCTTGGACGGCCATGCCCTCAGCTGTCTGTGCCAGAAGTTATGCGAGGAACCAAGTTCCTTACCCTCTTTGAGAAAATGTAAAATTTTCCTCATTTTTGCGCCAAGTTTTGGCTATAAGTCGGTCGGTACCCAACGGATCGCCAATCGTTAACCTGTGGTCGATAGATGGCACCAATGGCTACATTTTCTTCTTGGACGACCATGCCCTCAGATGTCTGTGCCAGAAGTTATGCGAGGAACCAAGTTCCTTACCCTCTTTGAGAAAATGTAAAATTTTCCTCATTTTTGCGCCAAGTTTTGGCTATAAGTCGGTCGGTATCCAACGGATCGCCAATCGTTAAGCTGTGGTCGATAGATGGCACCAATAGCTACATTTTCTTCTTGGACGGCCATGCCCTCAGCTGTCTGTGCCAGAAGTTATGCGAGGAACCAAGTTCCTTACCCTCTTTGAGAAAATGTAAAATTTTCCTCATTTTTGCGCCAAGTTTTGGCTATAAGTCGGTCGGTATCCAACGGATCGCCAATCGTTAACCTGTGGTCGATAGATGGCACCAATGGCTACATTTTCTTCTTGGACGGCCATGCCCTCAGATGTCTGTGCCAGAAGTTATGCGAAGAACTAAGTTCCTTACCCTCTTTGAGAAAATGTAAAATTTTCCTCATTTTTCTGCAGTTCAGCAAAATTTTGAAATGTGATATATTTTATTGCGAATTTGTTGCAATAAGTTCCTTTTCACTCAAATAATGCTTTAAATTAAAAAAAGAATAAAAAATCAGAAAAAAATTTCAAAAAAATTTTCCACTCGAAAATTTCATAAGGGGTAACCCTTACGTTTTTTTTTTGAGAAATTTTGCAAAAAAAATAAAATTGATTTATTTTAATGCCAATTGGTTGCAATAAGTTTCTTTTCACTCAAATAATGTTTTGAACAAAAAAAAGAATAAAAAATTATGAAAAAATTAAAAAAATATAAAAATTAGAAAATTTCATAAGGCTCATTTTTGCGCCAAGTTTTGGGTATAAGTCGGTCGGTATCCAACGGATCACCAATCTTTATTCTGTGGTCGATAGATGGCACCAATAGCTACATTTTCTTCTTGGACGGCCATGCCCTCAGCTGTCTGTGCCAGAAGTTATGCGAGGAACCAAGTTCTTTACACTCTTTGAGAAAATGTAAAATTTTCCTCATTTTTGCGACAAGTTTTGGCTATAAGTCGGTCGGTACCCAACGGATCGCCAATCTTTAACCTGTGGTCGATAGATGGCACCAATGGCTACATTTTCTTCTTGGACCGCCAGGCCCTCAGATGTTTGTGCCAGAAGTTATGCGAGGAACCAAGTTCCTTACCCTGTTTGAGAAAATGTAAAATTTTCCTCATTTTTCTGCAGTTCAGCAAAATTTTTAAATGTGATATATTTTATTGCGAATTTGTTGCAATAAGTTTCTTTTCACTCAAATAATGCTTTAAATTAAAAAAAGAATAAAAAATCAAAAAAAAATTTCAAAAAAATTTTCCACTCGAAAATTTCATAAGGGGTACCCCTTACGTTTTTTTTTGAGAAATTTTGCAAAAAAAATAAAATTGATTTATTTTAATGCCAATTGGTTGCAATAAGTTTCTTTTCACTCAAATAATGTTTTGAACAAAAAAAAAAAAGAATAAAAAATTATGAAAAAATAAAAAAAATATCAAAATTAGAAAATTTCATACGGCTCATTTTTGCGTCAAGTTTTGGCTATAAGTCGGTCGGTATCCAACGGATCACCAATCTTTAACCTGTGGATAGATGGCACCAATAGCTACATTTTCTTCTAGGACGGCCATGCCCTCACCTGTCTGTGCCAGAAGTTATGCGAGGAACCAATTTCCTTACCCTCTTTGAGAAAATGTAAAATTTTCCTCAGTTTTGCGACAAGTTTTGGCTATAAGTCGGTCGGTATCCAAAGGATAACCAATCTTTAACCTGTGGTCGATAGATGGCACCAATGGCTACATTTTCTTCTTGGACGGCCATGCCCTCAGCTGTCTGTGCCAGAAGTTATGCGAGGAACCAAGTTCCTTACCCTCTTTGAGAAAATGTAAAATTTTCCTCATTTTTGCGCCAAGTTTTGGCTATAAGTCGGTCGGTACCCAACGGATCGCCAATCGTTAACCTGTGGTCGATAGATGGCACCAATGGCTACATTTTCTTCTTGGACGACCATGCCCTCAGATGTCTGTGCCAGAAGTTATGCGAGGAACCAAGTTCCTTACCCTCTTTGAGAAAATGTAAAATTTTCCTCATTTTTGCGCCAAGTTTTGGCTATAAGTCGGTCGGTATCCAACGGATCGCCAATCGTTAAGCTGTGGTCGATAGATGGCACCAATAGCTACATTTTCTTCTTGGACGGCCATGCCCTCAGCTGTCTGTGCCAGAAGTTATGCGAGGAACCAAGTTCCTTACCCTCTTTGAGAAAATGTAAAATTTTCCTCATTTTCGCGCCAAGTTTTGGCTATAAGTCGGTCGGTACCCAACGGATCGCCAATCGTTAACCTGTGGTCGGTAGATGGCACCAATGGCTACATTTTCTTCTTGGACGGCCATGCCCTCAGATGTCTGCGCCAGAAGATATGCGAGGAACCAAGTTCCTTACCCTCTTTGAGAAAATGTAAAATTTTCCTCAGTTTTGCGCCAAGTTTTGGCTATAAGTCGGTCGGTATCCAACGGATCGCCAATCGTTAACCTGTGGTCGATAGATGGCACCAATGGCTACATTTTCTTCTTGGACGGCCATGCCCTCAGCTGTCTGTGCCAGAAGTTATGCGAGGAACCAAGTTCCTTACCCTCTTTGAGAAAATGTAAAATTTTCCTCAGTTTTGCGCCAAGTTTTGGCTATAAGTCGGTCGGTATCCAACGGATCGCCAATCGTTAAGCTGTGGTCGATAGATGGCACCAATAGCTACATTTTCTTCTTGGACGGCCATGCCCTCAGCTGTCTGTGCCAGAAGTTATGCGAGGAACCAAGTTCCTTACCCTCTTTGAGAAAATGTAAAATTTTCCTCATTTTTGCGCCAAGTTTTGGCTATAAGTCGGTCGGTATCCAACGGATCGCCAATCGTTAACCTGTGGTCGATAGATGGCACCAATGGCTACATTTTCTTCTTGGACGGCC
Organism: Anopheles funestus; assembly: GCF_943734845.2. Lineage (NCBI taxonomy): Eukaryota > Metazoa > Arthropoda > Insecta > Diptera > Culicidae > Anopheles > Anopheles funestus. Next base: position 81,532,565 of record NC_064598.1, on the reverse strand, counting down.
ATGCCCTCAGATGTCTGTGCCAGAAGTTATGCGAGGAACCAAGTTCCTTACCCTCTTTGAGAAAATGTAAAATTTTCCTCATTTTTCTGCAGTTCAGCAAAATTTTGAAATGTGATATATTTTATTGCGAATTTGTTGCAATAAGTTTCTTTTCACTCAAATAATGCTTTAAATTAAAAAAAGAATAAAAAATCAAAAAAAAATTTCAAAAAAATTTTCCACTCGAAAATTTCATAAGGGGTACCCCTTACGTTTTTTTTGAGAAATTTTGCAAAAAAAAAATAAAATTGATTTATTTTAATGCCAATTGGTTGCAATAAGTTTCTTTTCACTCAAATAATGTTTTGAACAAAAAAAAGAATAAAAAATTATGAAAAAATTAAAAAAATATCAAAATTAGAAAATTTCATAAGGCTCATTTTTGCGCCAAGTTTTGGCTATAAGTCGGTCGGTATCCAACGGATCACCAATCTTTAACCTGTGGTCGATAGATGGCACCAATAGCTACATTTTCTTCTTGGACGGCCATGCCCTCAGCTGTCTGTGCCAGAAGTTATGCGAGGAACCAAGTTCCTTACCCTCTTTGAGAAAATGTAAAATTTTCCTCAGTTTTGCGCCAAGTTTTGGCTATAAGTCGGTCGGTATCCAACGGATCGCCAATCGTTAACCTGTGGTCGATAGATGGCACCAATGGCTACATTTTCTTCTTGGACGGCCATGCCCTCAGATGTCTGTGCCAGAAGTTATGCGAGGAACCAAGTTCCTTACCCTCTTTGAGAAAATGTAAAATTTTCCTCATTTTTCTGCAGTTCAGTAAAATTTTGAAATGTGATATATTTTATTGCGAATTTGTTGCAATAAGTTTCTTTTCACTCAAATAATGCTTTAAATTAAAAAAAGAATAAAAAATCAGAAAAAAATTTTATAAAAATTTTTCACTCGAAAATTTCATAAGGGGTACCCCTTACGTTTTTTTTGAGAAATTTTGCAAAAAAAAATAAAATTGATTTATTTTAATGCCAATTGGTTGCAATAAGTTTCTTTTCACTCAAATAATGTTTTGAACAAAAAAAAGAATAAAAAATTATGAAAAAATTAAAAAAATATCAAAATTAGAAAATTTCATAAGGCTCATTTTTGCGCCAAGTTTTGGCTATAAGTCGGTCGGTATCCAACGGATCACCAATCTTTAACCTGTGGTCGATAGATGGCACCAATAGCTACATTTTCTTCTTGGACGGCCATGCCCTCAGCTGTCTGTGCCAGAAGTTATGCGAGGAACCAAGTTCCTTACCCTCTTTGAGAAAATGTAAAATTTTCCTCAGTTTTGCGCCAAGTTTTGGCTATAAGTCGGTCGGTATCCAACGGATCGCCAATCGTTAACCTGTGGTCGATAGATGGCACCAATGGCTACATTTTCTTCTTGGACGGCCATGCCCTCAGATGTCTGTGCCAGAAGTTATGCGAGGAACCAAGTTCCTTACCCTCTTTGAGAAAATGTAAAATTTTCCTCATTTTTCTGCAGTTCAGCAAAATTTTTAAATGTGATATATTTTATTGCGAATTTGTTGCAATAAGTTTCTTTTCACTCAAATAATGCTTTAAATTAAAAAAAGAATAAAAAATCAGAAAAAAAATTTCAAAAAAAATTTTCAATCGAAAATTTCATAAGGGGTACCCCTTACGTTTTTTTTGAGAAATTTTGCAAAAAAAATAAAATTGATTAATTTTAATGCCAATTGGTTGCAATAAGTTTCTTTTCACTCAAATAATGTTTTGAACAAAAAAAAAGAATAAAAAATTATGAAAAAATTAAAAAAATATAAAAATTAGAAAAATTCATAAGGCTCATTTTTGCGCCAAGTTTTGGCTATAAGTCGGTCGGTATCCAACGGATCGCCAATCTTTAACCTGTGGTCGATAGATGGCAGCAATAGCTACATTTTCTTCTTGGACGGCCATGCCCTAAGCTGTCTGTGCCAGAAGTTATGCGAGGAACCAAGTTCCTTACCCTCTTTGAGAAAATGTAAAATTTTCCTCATTTTTGCGCCAAGTTTTGGCTATAAGTCGGTCGGTATCCAACGGATCGCCAATCGTTAACCTGTGGTCGATAGATGGCACCAATGGCTACATTTTCTTCTTGGACGGCCATGCCCTCAGATGTCTGTGCCAGAAGTTATGCGAGGAACTAAGTTCCTTACCCTCTTTGAGAAAATGTAAAATTTTCCTCATTTTTCTGCAGTTCAGCAAAATTTTGAAATGTGATATATTTTATTGCGAATTTGTTGCAATAAGTTTCTTTTCACTCAAATAATGCTTTAAATTAAAAAAAGAATAAAAAATCAGAAAAAAATTTCAAAAAAATTTTCCACTCGAAAATTTCATAAGGGGTAACCCTTACGTTTTTTTTTGAGAAATTTTGCAAAAAAAATAAAATTGATTTATTTTAATGCCAATTGGTTGCAATAAGTTTCTTTTCACTCAAATAATGTTTTGAACAAAAAAAAGAATAAAAAATTATGAAAAAATTAAAAAAATATAAAAATTAGAAAATTTCATAAGGCTCATTTTTGCGCCAAGTTTTGGGTATAAGTCGGTCGGTATCCAACGGATCACCAATCTTTATTCTGTGGTCGATAGATGGCACCAATAGCTACATTTTCTTCTTGGACGGCCATGCCCTCAGCTGTCTGTGCCAGAAGTTATGCGAGGAACCAAGTTCTTTACACTCTTTGAGAAAATGTAAAATTTTCCTCATTTTTGCGACAAGTTTTGGCTATAAGTCGGTCGGTACCCAACGGATCGCCAATCTTTAACCTGTGGTCGATAGATGGCACCAATGGCTACATTTTCTTCTTGGACCGCCAGGCCCTCAGATGTTTGTGCCAGAAGTTATGCGAGGAACCAAGTTCCTTACCCTCTTTGAGAAAATGTAAAATTTTCCTCATTTTTCTGCAGTTCAGCAAAATTTTTAAATGTGATATATTTTATTGCGAATTTGTTGCAATAAGTTTCTTTTCACTCAAATAATGCTTTAAATTAAAAAAAGAATAAAAAATCAAAAAAAAATTTCAAAAAAATTTTCCACTCGAAAATTTCATAAGGGGTACCCCTTACGTTTTTTTTGAGAAATTTTGCAAAAAAAATAAAATTGATTTATTTTAATGCCAATTGGTTGCAATAAGTTTCTTTTCACTCAAATAATGTTTTGAACAAAAAAAAAAAGAATAAAAAATTATGAAAAAATAAAAAAAATATCAAAATTAGAAAATTTCATAAGGCTCATTTTTGCGTCAAGTTTTGGCTATAAGTCGGTCGGTATCCAACGGATCACCAATCTTTAACCTGTGGATAGATGGCACCAATAGCTACATTTTCTTCTAGGACGGCCATGCCCTCACCTGTCTGTGCCAGAAGTTATGCGAGGAACCAAGTTCCTTACCCTCTTTGAGAAAATGTAAAATTTTCCTCAGTTTTGCGACAAGTTTTGGCTATAAGTCGGTCGGTATCCAAAGGATAACCAATCTTTAACCTGTGGTCGATAGATGGCACCAATGGCTACATTTTCTTCTTGGACGGCCATGCCCTCAGCTGTCTGTGCCAGAAGTTATGCGAGGAACCAAGTTCCTTACCCTCTTTGAGAAAATGTAAAATTTTCCTCATTTTTGCGCCAAGTTTTGGCTATAAGTCGGTCGGTACCCAACGGATCGCCAATCGTTAACCTGTGGTCGATAGATGGCACCAATGGCTACATTTTCTTCTTGGACGACCATGCCCTCAGATGTCTGTGCCAGAAGTTATGCGAGGAACCAAGTTCCTTACCCTCTTTGAGAAAATGTAAAATTTTCCTCATTTTTGCGCCAAGTTTTGGCTATAAGTCGGTCGGTATCCAACGGATCGCCAATCGTTAAGCTGTGGTCGATAGATGGCACCAATAGCTACATTTTCTTCTTGGACGGCCATGCCCTCAGATGTCTGTGCCAGAAGTTATGCGAGGAACCAAGTTCCTTACCCTCTTTGAGAAAATGTAAAATTTTCCTCATTTTTCTGCAGTTCAGCAAAATTTTGAAATGTGATATATTTTATTGCGAATTTGTAGCAATAAGTTTCTTTTCACTCAAATAATGCTTTAAATTAAAAAAAGAATAAAAAATCAGAAAAAAATTTCAAAAAAAATTTTCACTCGAAAATTTCATAAGGGGTACCCCTTACGTTTTTTTTGAGAAATTTTGCAAAAAAAATAAAATTGATTTATTTTAATGCCAATCGGTTGCAATAAGTTTCTTTTCACTCAAATAATGTTTTGAACAAAAAAAATAATAAAAAATTATGCAAAAATTAAAAAAATATCAAAATTAGAAAATTTCATAAGGCTCATTTTTGCGTCAAGTTTTGGCTATAAGTCGGTCGGTATCCAACGGATCACCAATCTTTAACCTGTGGTCGATAGATGGCACCAATAGCTACATTTTCTTCTTGGACGGCCATGCCCTCAGCTGTTTGTGCCAGAAGTTATGCGAGGAACCAAGTTCCTTACCCTCTTTGAGAAAATGTAAAATTTTCCTCATTTTTCTGCAGTTCAGCAAAATTTTTAAATGTGATATATTTTATTGCGAATTTGTTGCAATAAGTTTCTTTTCACTCAAATAATGCTTTAAATTAAAAAAAGAATAAAAAATCAGAAAAAATTTTCATAAAAATTTTTCACTCGAAAATTTCATAAGGGGTACCCCTTACGTTTTTTTTGATAAATTTTGCAAAAAAACTAAAATTGATTTATTTTAATGCCAGTTGGTTGCAATAAGTTTCTTTTCACTCAAATAATGTTTTGAACAAAAAAAAGAATAAAAAATTATGAAAAAATAAAAAAAATATCAAAATTAGAAAATTTCATAAGGCTCATTTTTGCGCCAAGTTTTGGCTATAAGTCGGTCGGTATCCAACGGATCACCAATCTTTAACCTGTGGTCGATAGATGGCACCAATAGCTACATTTTCTTCTTGGACGGCCATGCCCTCAGCTGTCTGTGCCAGAAGTTATGCGAGGAACCAAGTTCCTTACCCTCTTTGAGAAAATGTAAAATTTTCCTCAGTTTTGCGCCAAGTTTTGGCTATAAGTCGGTCGGTATCCAACGGATCACCAATCGTTAACCTGTGGTCGATAGATGGCACCAATGGCTACATTTTCTTCTTGGACGGCCATGCCCTCAGATGTCTGTGCCAGAAGTTATGCGAGGAACCAAGTTCCTTACCCTCTTTGAGAATGGCACCAATGGCTACATTTTCTTCTTGGACGGCCATGCCCTCAGATGTCTGTGCCAGAAGTTATGCGAGGAACTAAGTTCCTTACCCTCTTTGAGAAAATGTAAAATTTTCCTCATTTTTCTGCAGTTCAGCAAAATTTTGAAATGTGATATATTTTATTGCGAATTTGTTGCAATAAGTTTCTTTTCACTCAAATAATGCTTTAAATTAAAAAAAGAATAAAAAATCAGAAAAAAATTTCAAAAAAATTTTCCACTCGAAAATTTCATAAGGGGTAACCCTTACGTTTTTTTTTGAGAAATTTTGCAAAAAAAATAAAATTGATTTATTTTAATGCCAATTGGTTGCAATAAGTTTCTTTTCACTCAAATAATGTTTTGAACAAAAAAAAGAATAAAAAATTATGAAAAAATTAAAAAAATATAAAAATTAGAAAATTTCATAAGGCTCATTTTTGCGCCAAGTTTTGGGTATAAGTCGGTCGGTATCCAACGGATCACCAATCTTTATTCTGTGGTCGATAGATGGCACCAATAGCTACATTTTCTTCTTGGACGGCCATGCCCTCAGCTGTCTGTGCCAGAAGTTATGCGAGGAACCAAGTTCTTTACACTCTTTGAGAAAATGTAAAATTTTCCTCATTTTTGCGACAAGTTTTGGCTATAAGTCGGTCGGTACCCAACGGATCGCCAATCTTTAACCTGTGGTCGATAGATGGCACCAATGGCTACATTTTCTTCTTGGACCGCCAGGCCCTCAGATGTTTGTGCCAGAAGTTATGCGAGGAACCAAGTTCCTTACCCTCTTTGAGAAAATGTAAAATTTTCCTCATTTTTCTGCAGTTCAGCAAAATTTTTAAATGTGATATATTTTATTGCGAATTTGTTGCAATAAGTTTCTTTTCACTCAAATAATGCTTTAAATTAAAAAAAGAATAAAAAATCAAAAAAAAATTTCAAAAAAATTTTCCACTCGAAAATTTCATAAGGGGTACCCCTTACGTTTTTTTTTGAGAAATTTTGCAAAAAAAATAAAATTGATTTATTTTAATGCCAATTGGTTGCAATAAGTTTCTTTTCACTCAAATAATGTTTTGAACAAAAAAAAAAAGAATAAAAAATTATGAAAAAATAAAAAAAATATCAAAATTAGAAAATTTCATAAGGCTCATTTTTGCGTCAAGTTTTGGCTATAAGTCGGTCGGTATCCAACGGATCACCAATCTTTAACCTGTGGATAGATGGCACCAATAGCTACATTTTCTTCTAGGACGGCCATGCCCTCACCTGTCTGTGCCAGAAGTTATGCGAGGAACCAAGTTCCTTACCCTCTTTGAGAAAATGTAAAATTTTCCTCAGTTTTGCGACAAGTTTTGGCTATAAGTCGGTCGGTATCCAAAGGATAACCAATCTTTAACCTGTGGTCGATAGATGGCACCAATGGCTACATTTTCTTCTTGGACGGCCATGCCCTCAGCTGTCTGTGCCAGAAGTTATGCGAGGAACCAAGTTCCTTACCCTCTTTGAGAAAATGTAAAATTTTCCTCATTTTTGCGCCAAGTTTTGGCTATAAGTCGGTCGGTACCCAACGGATCGCCAATCGTTAACCTGTGGTCGATAGATGGCACCAATGGCTACATTTTCTTCTTGGACGACCATGCCCTCAGATGTCTGTGCCAGAAGTTATGCGAGGAACCAAGTTCCTTACCCTCTTTGAGAAAATGTAAAATTTTCCTCATTTTTGCGCCAAGTTTTGGCTATAAGTCGGTCGGTATCCAACGGATCGCCAATCGTTAAGCTGTGGTCGATAGATGGCACCAATAGCTACATTTTCTTCTTGGACGGCCATGCCCTCAGATGTCTGTGCCAGAAGTTATGCGAGGAACCAAGTTCCTTACCCTCTTTGAGAAAATGTAAAATTTTCCTCATTTTTCTGCAGTTCAGCAAAATTTTGAAATGTGATATATTTTATTGCGAATTTGTAGCAATAAGTTTCTTTTCACTCAAATAATGCTTTAAATTAAAAAAAGAATAAAAAATCAGAAAAAAATTTCAAAAAAAATTTTCACTCGAAAATTTCATAAGGGGTACCCCTTACGTTTTTTTTGAGAAATTTTGCAAAAAAAATAAAATTGATTTATTTTAATGCCAATCGGTTGCAATAAGTTTCTTTTCACTCAAATAATGTTTTGAACAAAAAAAATAATAAAAAATTATGCAAAAATTAAAAAAATATCAAAATTAGAAAATTTCATAAGGCTCATTTTTGCACCAAGTTTTGGCTATAAGTCGGTCGGTATCCAACGGATCACCAATCTTTAACCTGTGGTCGATAGATGGCACCAATAGCTACATTTTCTTCTTGGACGGCCATGCCCTCAGCTGTTTGTGCCAGAAGTTATGCGAGGAACCAAGTTCCTTACCCTCTTTGAGAAAATGTAAAATTTTCCTCATTTTTCTGCAGTTCAGCAAAATTTTTAAATGTGATATATTTTATTGCGAATTTGTTGCAATAAGTTTCTTTTCACTCAAATAATGCTTTAAATTAAAAAAAGAATAAAAAATCAGAAAAAATTTTCATAAAAATTTTTCACTCGAAAATTTCATAAGGGGTACCCCTTACGTTTTTTTTGATAAATTTTGCAAAAAAACTAAAATTGATTTATTTTAATGCCAGTTGGTTGCAATAAGTTTCTTTTCACTCAAATAATGTTTTGAACAAAAAAAAGAATAAAAAATTATGAAAAAATAAAAAAAATATCAAAATTAGAAAATTTCATAAGGCTCATTTTTGCGCCAAGTTTTGGCTATAAGTCGGTCGGTATCCAACGGATCACCAATCTTTAACCTGTGGTCGATAGATGGCACCAATAGCTACATTTTCTTCTTGGACGGCCATGCCCTCAGCTGTCTGTGCCAGAAGTTATGCGAGGAACCAAGTTCCTTACCCTCTTTGAGAAAATGTAAAATTTTCCTCAGTTTTGCGCCAAGTTTTGGCTATAAGTCGGTCGGTATCCAACGGATCACCAATCGTTAACCTGTGGTCGATAGATGGCACCAATGGCTACATTTTCTTCTTGGACGGCCATGCCCTCAGATGTCTGTGCCAGAAGTTATGCGAGGAACCAAGTTCCTTACCCTCTTTGAGAAAATGTAAAATTTTCCTCATTTTTCTGCAGTTCAGCAAAATTTTTAAATTTGATATATTTTATTGCAAATTTGTTGCAATAAGTTTCTTTTCACTCAAATAATGCTTTAAATTAAAAAAAGAATAAAAAATCAGAAAAAAATTTCATAAAAATTTTTCACTCGAAAATTTCATAAGGGGTACCCCTTACGTTTTTTTTGAGAAATTTTGCAAAAAAAATAAAATTGATTTATTTTAATGCCAATTGGTTGCAATAAGTTTCTTTTCACTCAAATAATGTTTTGAACAAAAAAAAGAATCATTCCACCTCGAGCTACCGACCAGTACGGACGTGTTTTGCTTCGGGTATTGATCAGATTAAGGGGGAATAATTAACAAGTATTAGTGACAACTGTTTTACACGTATTGGAGACGACCAGAAAGCGATCACCTTCTCGGTCCAGCGACATGGACCGAGTCAAAAAACAACGAGGTAGGCCTCGTAAAGCGTCCCTGGATTTGGGAAACGTGAATAACATTGCAGCGGTGCCAACCTGCAACGAATACGAGCTCCTCAGTGATACCGAAGAAATCCCGCGCAACGCGACCACAGTCAAACCACGTAAAGTGGACCGCGTCCCACCGATCATTGTATGCGGTACATCAGTAGGAGATGTACATCGTAAAATTACATCTGTTAGTGTCGTGCATTACACCACAAATATTACTACAAAAGGGATAGTAGTTACTACAACAAACACCGCGGACTTCCGTAAAGTGGTAGAGGAATTCAAACGCACGAGCACGCAATTTTACACACATTTGCTGAACGAGGAGAAAACGACAAAGATTGTCCTGTTTGGCTTACCCGACTACCCAATCGAAGACATTCAATCTTACCTAGAAGATTTAAATGTGAAACCACAGGCAATTAAAAAACTTCATATTAAAAAAAAGAAGTTCGATGATCAAATGTTATATTTGCTCCACTTCCCCAAAGGGTCTGTAACCCTCAGTGAACTAAGAAACATTCGTGCAGTGAACCATCATCGCGTTTACTTTGAATATTACGCTTCATCAAACGGACCGATCCAGTGCAAAAATTGCCAGAAGTTTGGACATGGCGATGCAAATTGCCACCTTAAACCCGTGTGCGTCAAATGTGCCGGTACGCACATTTCGAAATCGTGTCCATTGAGCCTAACGACCACAAGTCCGGATGGTAAGATTACACCTTCTAAGCTACGCTGTGCGAACTGCGGTGACCACCACACTGCCAATTTCCAAGGGTGTCCAACACGAGCAACGGTTAGTAGAACTAAAACTATTAGACCAAAAACAGCCCAATTTAGTTTCGAGCAAACTAACTTCCCGTGCTTGGAAAAAGTTCCAAAGCCTATACCGCATGCTATGAATTACAGCAATGCCCTGAAGACCCAAACTCAAACCCGACAGTTTGACCTCAACATCGATCTAAGCGAAATAGGGCAGATAGTAGAAGATGTGTACATCAATCTGAGCAAGTGTAGCTCAAAAAAAGACCTAAATTCCGTCCTAAAGACCTAAAGACCGACCCTTTAAATTAAAAAAAGAATAAAAAATCAGAAAAAAATTTCAAAAAAATTTTTCACTCGAAAATTTCATAAGGGGTACCCCTTACGTTTTTTTTGAGAAATTTTGCAAAAAAAAATAAAATTGATTTATTTTAATGCCAATTGGTTGCAATAAGTTTCTTTTCACTCAAATAATGTTTTGAACAAAAAAAAGAATAAAAAATTATAAAAAAATTAAAAAAATATAAAAATTAGAAAATTTCATAAGGTTCATTTTTGCGCCAAGTTTTGGCTATAAGTCGGTCGGTATCCAACGGATCACCAATCTTTAACCTGTGGTCGATAGATGGCAGCAATAGCTACATTTTCTTCTTGGACGGCCATGCCCTCAGATGTCTGTGCCAGAAGTTATGCGAGGAACCAAGTTCCTTACCCTGTTTGAGAAAATGTAAAATTTTCCTCATTTTTGCGCCAAGTTTTGGCTATAAGTCGGTCGGTACCCAACGGATCGCCAATCTTTAACCTGTGGTCGATAGATGGCACCAATGGCTACATTTTCTTCTTGGACCGCCATGCCCTCAGATGTTTGTGCCACAAGTTATGCGAGGAACCAAGTTCCTTACCCTTTTTGAGAAAATGTAAAATTTTCCTCATTTTTCTGCAGTTCAGCAAAATTTTGAAATGTGATATATTTTATTGCGAATTTGTTGCAATAAGTTTCTTTCCCCTCAAATAATGCTTTAAATTAAAAAAAGAATAAAAAATCAGAAAATAATTTCATAAAAATTTTTCACTCGAAAATTTCATAAGGGGTACCCCTTACGTTTTTTTTGAGAAATTTTGCAAAAAAAATAAAATTGATTTATTTTAATGCCAATTGGTTGCAATAAGTTTCTTTTCACTCAAATAATGTTTTGAACAAAAAAAAGAATAAAAAATTATGCAAAAATTAAAAAAATATAAAAATTAGAAAATTTCATAAGGCTCATTTTTGCGCCAAGTTTTGGGTATAAGTCGGTCGGTATCCAACGGATCACCAATCTTTAACCTGTGGTCGATAGATGGCACCAATAGCTACATTTTCTTCTTGGACGGCCATGCCCTCAGCTGTCTGTGCCAGAAGTTATGCGAGGAACCAAGTTCCTTACCCTCTTTGAGAAAATGTAAAATTTTCCTCATTTTTCTGCAGTTCAGCAAAATTTTTAAATGTGATATATTTTATTGCAAATTTGTTGCAATAAGTTTCTTTTCACTCAAATAATGCTTTAAATTAAAAAAAGAATAAAAAATCAGAAAAAAATTTCAAAAAAATTTTTCACTCGAAAATTTCATAAGGGGTACCCCTTACGTTTTTTTTGAGAAATTTTGCAAAAAAAATAAAATTGATTTATTTTAATGCCAATTGGTTGCAATAAGTTTCTTTTCACTCAAATAATGTTTTGAACAAAAAAAAGAATAAAAAATTATGAAAAAATTAAAAAAATATCAAAATTAGAAAATTTCATAAGGCTCATTTTTGCGCCAAGTTTTGGCTATAAGTCGGTCGGTATCCAACGGATCACCAATCTTTAACCTGTGGTCGATAGATGGCAGCAATAGCTACATTTTCTTCTTGGACGGCCATGCCCTCAGATGTCTGTGCCAGAAGTTATGCGAGGAACCAAGTTCCTTACCCTGTTTGAGAAAATGTAAAATTTTCCTCATTTTTCTGCAGTTCAGCAAAATTTTTAAATGTGATATATTTTATTGCGAATTTGTTGCAATAAGTTTCTTTTCACTCAAATAATGCTTTAAATTAAGAAAAGAACAAAAAATCAGAAAAAAATTTCAAAAAAATTTTCCACTCGAAAATTTCATAAGGGGTACCCCTTACGTTTTTTTTGAGAAATTTTGCAAAAAAAATAAAAATGATTTATTTTAATGCCAATTGGTTGCAATAAGTTTCTTTTCACTCAAATAATGTTTTGAACAAAAAAAAGAATAAAAAATTATGAAAAAATTAAAAAAATATCAAAATTAGAAAAGTTCGTAAGGCTCATTTTTGCGCCAAGTTTTGGCTATAAGTCGATCGGTATCCAACGGATCACCAATCTTTAACCTGTGGTCGATAGATGGCACCAATGGCTACATTTTCTTCTTGGACGGCCATGCCCTCAGATGTCTGTGCCAGAAGTTATGCGAGGAACCAAGTTCCTTACCCTCTTTGAGAAAATGTAAAATTTTCCTCATTTTTCTGCAGTTCAGCAAAATTTTTAAATGTGATATATTTTATTGCGAATTTGTTGCAATAAGTTTCTTTTCACTCAAATAATGCTTTAAATTAAAAAAAGAGTAAAAAATCAGAAAAAAATTTCAAAAAAATTTTTCACTCGAAAATTTCATAAGGGGTACCCCTTACGTTTTTTTTGAGAAATTTTGCAAAAAAAATAAAATTGATTTATTTTAATGCCAATTGGTTGCAATAAGTTTCTTTTCACTCAAATAGTGTTTTGAACAAAAAAAAGAATAAAAAATTATGCAAAAATTAAAAAAATATAAAAATTAGAAAATTTCATAAGGCTCATTTTTGCGCCAAGTTTTGGCTATAAGTCGGTCCGTATCCAACGGATCGCCAATCTTTAACCTGTGGTCGATAGATGGCACCAATAGCTACATTTTCTTCTTGGACGGCCATGCCCTCAGCTGTCTGTGCCAGAAGTTATGCGAGGAACCAAGTTCCTTACCCTCTTTGAGAAAATGTAAAATTTTCCTCAGTTTTGCGCCAAGTTTTGGCTATAAGTCGGTCGGTACCCAACGGATCGCCAATCTTTAACCTGTGGTTGATAGATGGCACCAATGGCTACATTTTCTTCTTGGACCGCCATGCCCTCAGATGTTTGTGCCAGAAGTTATGCGAGGAACCAAGTTCCTTACCCTCTTTGAGAAAATGTAAAATTTTCCTCATTTTTCTGCAGTTCAGCAAAATTTTTAAATGTGACACATTTTATTGCGAATTTGTTGCAATAAGTTTCTTTTCACTCAAATAATGCTTTAAATTAAGAAAAGAATAAAAAATCAGAAAAAAATTTCAAAAAAATTTTCCACTCGAAAATTTCATAAGGGGTACCCCTTACGTTTTTTTTTGAGAAATTTTGCAAAAAAAATAAAATTGATTTATTTTAATGCCAATTGGTTGCAATAAGTTTCTTTTCACTCAAATAATGTTTTGAACAAAAAAAAAGAATAAAAAATTATGAAAAAATTAAAAAAATATAAAAATTAGAAAATTTCATAAGGCTCATTTTTGCGCCAAGTTTTGGGTATAAGTCGATCGGTATCCAACGGATCACCAATCTTAAACCTGTGGTCGATAGATGGCACCAATGGCTACATTTTCTTCTTGGACCGCCATGCCCTCAGATGTCTGTGCCAGAAGTTATTCGAGGAACCAACGTTCATACTCTGTTTGATAAAATTTAAATTTTTTTTTTTGAGCAATTTAGCAAAAATTAAAAATGTGATATATTTTGATACTAATTGGTTGAAATAGGTTTCTTTTTATTCAAATAATGCTTTAAATAAAAAAGAGTAAAAATTAAAAAAAATCTAAAAATTTGAAAATTTCCTAAGGCTTAGGTTTTTTTTGAGTAATGTAGGAAAATTTTATAAATTGATTTTTTTTTAATGCGAATTTGTTGAAATAAGTTTTTTTTACTCAAATAATGCTTAAAATATTAAAAAATTAAAAAAATAATAATAAAAATTCTAAAAATTTGCCAATCTCTTAAGCAGAGACGGATCCCGTTTAATATCCTTGCCGATCACACTATTCCGCTTGTTCGCTTATGAAGGTTTGATAGTTAGGCAGAGCGAGAAGTATATCCATTTGGCTAGTTTGGGTATTGTACACATGTATTCCGTTTCTACTCATGTGTATAAAACGTTTCGTTTCAACTCACTCGCACATTTTCGTTTCAACTCACGTATTTACTCTTTTTGCAACTCGACTCACCACGGCTACATGCTTACACTCATGAGTGAATAAGTGAAAAAAGAGTCGCTAAAACTCATCGTGGTGAGTGAACGAAACTCGTTGAATACAACGTTTCAACTCACTATCTCACTCTTACTCACTTTGGACATCTCTAAACTCTACCACAACTAGCGAATTGGGGAAATATATTTATACATATGGTATATATCAATTAAGATTCCCATTTTCACGAAGAACATTAATTTTGGTATAATTTTCTAATTTCATATTTTTTGTGTCAACCCCGTGTAAGATCATTTATTTATGGATCGTTTCGTTTTTCTCTCACTCTTAACACCATTACTGAATCGCATCATAAAGCAGGTAAAATATGACCCAAAAGCGCAAAAACTCCATCTCTACACCAGAAGCTGCAGTTAGTAACATCCTTCTTAAAAACTGTCTTATCACAACGTTATTCATGTCCCTATTTTTTGTTCGTGGGACACCTCTTTCTGATTCGATGGTTTACTAAAACCCCGATTAACCGTTGTGCCGTGGTTTGACACAAGCCGATTCACGGTTTCCTGGAATCTGGTGCAACTGCTTAAAGATATGTGGCTTCACTAATTAAATTTTTCATTCCAGTTCCGGGGCTAACGAGAAGCGATAACTTCAACCACTCTGGCATGATGCCGAATCGTTTTTTTTTCTAAGAGGGAGAGAGAGATTTTCTTTATTTTCTTTACCAGCATTGCAACTACCTTCCCGTGTACCTTGGAACAGTATGGATTTTGGGATAGTTTCGGTACATCTTTCCGGTGGAATGTCCGGTTGTCACTGCGTTCATTCGATGGGAATGCACTTTCACGTCAGCTTTACCGTTTTTGGGTGGGTGAGAAAAAAGGAAAGTTTCAAACGCGTCGTACCGTGACAGAATCGTTCTCGACGACGACATCATCATCATCATCATCACCAACCCATCAAGTGTGCCCCAGCTGGTGTATAGACAAGGCGTACGAACACTTTCTTATCGTCTGCCGGAATCATTTTGACGTCTGCGACACGCTCTGCTTCACTCTGTGGCCCATCATGTTTCGCATCACGTGTTTGTAATGATGGGACCAAAGACTGTCTGCCCCTTTTTCGGCGGTTCATCCTTGGCCTCCATGGCCTGGTATCATCGGTGGTCGGGCTTCATTAGCGCGAACGGAAGTCAGTCTTGAAGAAATGTAATGCATTATGATGAAATTAGTGCACGAACCCGAACTTACGGTAATGTCTTTGTTAGTGTCGCCGTGTTTTTTTTTTCTCTCTCAAAAAAATGTTTTCTAATGGGTTTATCATCGTTAGAAGCTTTAAATAAAGTTATGAGTAAAACGATTTAGTGTGTGAATGTTCGAATTGAAAAGCCTTTTATATCCATCAGCAGGGATATAAATCGAATGTCAGCTATGTTTTAGTATGCATATATGCAGTGCTCATCTCGTGAAAGCTTTGAATGAAATTAAATAACACAACATTGGGTCCATTTTTCGCGATTGAAATATGCACCTACCCATACTACACGGCAAGACTGGGGGGATTCGTGACCGTTCCATATTAAAATCCATAAACTTCATCGCACTCGACAGGAGCTTAATCGCCGTTTGGCACCGGTGAAATTGTTTTAAATACGGCCATTCGGTGACCTCACATAACTCAGCAGAAAGCTCATGTACACCAACAAAACCCCCAACCATTTCAGCGGGGGAAACTATCAGGGAGACAGTCGGAAAACCTGTGCCGGGAAAGTCCACCCAACTAGATACGTGTTCTCTCTCTCGCTCTCTCTCCCTCTAAAACGCTAACACTACCTTAAACTGAATGTACATCACCGCGGGACTACACGGGCAAAACACGACACATTTAAAAAATACGCCCCAAAACGCCTGGTAACTCCATAAAATCTCTCCCCCCCGCATTCGAATAGGGTTGGAGTATGGTGGCTATTTGTATAGTGTTTTTTTTTTGTTGTTTCGTTAGCCCCTTTTTTACACTCTCGACAAGCGGTCTCTGTAGGTCATCTCTGGTCTGCCTGTGCCTGCCTGTATCGAGAGGATGAGGACGTGTAAATGCCAACAGGGTGCACAAGCGGAGTACATCCGGATCTGGTCTGGGTGCTGTTGTCGGTGGTGTTGTTGAGTCGGTTAGCAAATGTCATAAATTTCCATTTATTTTTCCTGTTCGAACATAAAACTATATGCTTTTGATAAACGACCAGAAGATGCAATGCGAGAGGTGTGTGTGTCTGTGTGTGGGGGGGAGGGGGGGAAGGGCGTTAGTGGGCCAACTCCTACCACCTCGCGATTCTGGTGCCAGTGGTGGCTAACATTGATACGCGGGAATGGTTTGAGCTTAGGAGATGCACTTCTACCATCTACCCTTAACAATGCCATCGGCATCGAAGGTGGCTGCACTAACACGGGCAGTCCTTTAGCCTGCTAGTGACACCGATGTGGAAGGATAGATTTTCTTTTGAGCCCTCTCTGTGTGTGTGTGTGTATGTGTGGCGCGAGGTTTTATTTTGGAACATGTGACTAGCACAAAGCAAACTCGGTGGCCCAGATTATCGGGTTTATTCACCGTATCGAGGGCACCAGGTGGAAAGGTGCGCCCTTTTTGGGGGCAGTTCGTGGATCGTACGGATGAGTCATAACGTGCTGCGGTTGATAATAAACTGTAAAGGTTTATTGGTTTTTGAAATACTTTAATTTTCCATCATAATAAACGTGTTGGGAGATAAATTCGCTTATGAAAAGAATCAGTTAGAAAAAACTAATTACAAAAATTAAATTGTCAGATAAAAAAGAAACAAAGAAAGATATGGATAAGAAACTATGGAATAATGATAAACAAACGAAATACAAGTCTATCCGAAAATAGCTGGGGAAAAACTAAAATACAAAAGTTAAAGTTCCGTAAACAAATCAAAGTTTGTACTGTAATCAATATAAAAATAAGGTTAAATATTTATTAGTGAAATATACAATTAAATTAATAAACAAATCCTATATTAAATGCTACATATAATGGACTGCTGAAAAGATTAGCTATGAATTTTGAGTTTATTCAGTTGTTGTGAATAACAACGCGTCATCGTTTTGATTCGAATGCGGTGACAGAATTCACTTGTTTTGGTTAGACAAATGTGACAGTTAATTAATCGTAATTAATCGATTATAGCAGACGAATGACACCGGGACGGAACGCCGTGAAAGGAAAAAGGATGGCCGTTAAGGAAAAGGGAATTGTATAAATAGGGGCCAAAAGACGCGCTTTCGGCCTCTTACATTTCAAATACGCGGCAAATAAAGACCAATTTGTGGTCGCTAATAGGTGAACCAACAAAACCTTTTTGAAGTCGCAATCATTTACAACATCAGTAGTATTACTAAGAAAATGTATTATTTATTGTTAATTTAATATTTCCAGTATAGGAAAATAAAGCAAATGTAAATAAAAATTGAACGAAAATGTTGTAAACTTAAACTATGCCCAAACTAAAACTAATTGAAACAGATTCAATGAAAAAGAAAGAAAATCAACTGACGGCATCACATATAGTATATAAAAGTGTTAAAATAAATTTAAGACACAAGGACCTTTTTTTATAAAAAAAATAATCAATTTTTGTTGTGAATGGTAAAGTTTTAAAGAAGAAAATAACCATTATTAAAGTAATTGAAAAATGCAAATAAAGACAAAATTATGCCTTGACAAATGTGTTGAGTTTTTAATGTGATGAAAAACACAAAAGGAAAGCATTTTGGAAAATATAAATCCACATGTAATGTAACAAGCCTTATTGAATGTTACAAAAAAACCTTAAAAGAACGTTCAAAAAGTCCATTGTGTCGTATGGGGAAAAGCTTTCGATACCGGGGCAGTTGCCTCTTAACTGCTCACCGTAGTTCATAAAACGCATTCCTGCGCTTACGGTTCACGTTTCGGTTGATCACTTCCCGATCATCCGAACGTGTCAAAAAATCTTCCCAAAAAAGGTCGAAAAAAAAAGATGATGGCATATATACTTTAAAACCAACCAAAACAACCCAACGCAATGGGTAACGAAAAAGAAACAAAATTGACTTTTCTAACGAAAGAAGAAAAAAAACATCCGTGCCCACCTTTGTCCCGAAACCGCAAACGATGGCCAACATTTTTCGGGGCTAACTAACGCTCTGGCGGTTTGATCGTTCAGCATCATTTGAAACCATTCAATTTCAATCAATCCACAATTAAGTCTAGACGTGAAGGCATCAAATCACACGAGCCATCCATCCATCCATCCATCCATCTATCCTATCTATCCATCCATCACCACCAACCCCCTGCCCCATTCATACGTGGGCTCGGGAGTTCTCCCGAGCCGATGGATTTTCATCGATCGATTTAACATTTGGCTCGCAACCAAAAGTGCGAGGCCGGGCGCACGTGGGCACCCGCTATTTCATCGACCACCGTGAAGTCCTTTCGGTGGACTAGTGGAGGCTGTGTGCCAAGTGGCACTCGGAACTGTGACTCTTTGGCAAACGATGAACATATGCACACAGAGCGTTCGTCCACCTTAGGGACCACTGACGGTTTTGTAAAGTAATTCATCAAACCAACCGGCTCAAACCTATCCATCCGGTCGAATAGAGAGGTGAATATATTTCTCCACCCATACATAGCTAACTGTTTTTCCCCCGAAACCAATTTCCACGGAATATACACACCCGGCCCGTAAACATGCACTCCACATGGTGGCTGCTTCCGATGCAACTGAAGTGGAACTTTTGCTCCAAATCCAACAATCCTGTTGGATAATGCAACAAAAAAACAAAGGCACACGAATCACACGGTGGTACTACAAACCAGGTGGTCAAGTGGACAGTGCGCGTTGCGTGTTTTGCGTTGTTTGGAAACAATAAGCCCTAAAAATAAATTGAGATATTATCGGGTGGTGATTGCGTTTTGATTTGTTCCGCTGATATCAATCCCGCCTAAGGTAAGCGAAGGAAGACTCCATTCATGGTGGGAAATGGCTGATACTATTTTACGGGAGTTGCCCTTTTTTTCACGGCCGGAAATGAAGTTTTATTTGCAAATTTTGTTAAAAGTGAAAATTTTGTGGTGTTTGTGGTGCTTCTGCGGTGAATATGTATTCATATTGCATTGATTTGATTTAATCAACAATGATGATCTGATTCCCAAGAACTGGGTTAGATTTAATGGAAAACAAAAGATATAAAGTTTTCACTGGCATATATGGGAATGTTATATTGTGAGAGGATTTCGATGCTAAATACTCTTTGGGGAAGGTTCATAGAAATAATTTTATAAGACAATTAAAAGAAATAAATGAGTAGGAATGTTCGGTGTCATATTTAATGACATGTCGAGATAGTCGTGCTAGTACTCCTCTGTTTTGAACAGCGCCTGGACATAACGTTACAGCTTTAATATTTTATTTAAATTAGAATTAATTTTAAATGAGCATTGTAATACCTAAATTACGTTCTAGCAAAAATAATGTTAACATAAATTATTTTGTAAAAATATTTTTTTAGAAACATGCACCATAATTCTTGAACAGATGGAGCTAACATTAATTGCTTTAAGATGTTAATAATTATTGTTTGTTGTTTCTTCCTTTTTTAATGACAATAAATTTCATAACTATTTTTTTTTTTAATTTATTATCCATCGCTCGTAAAACATCTCATTCCATACAACATCAACATCATTTTGAATTTCAATTTATTTGTTTGTCTCTTGCTCGGGTAGGTTGTTTGAGCTTTCGTTTCCTCTCGCACAGTATCCGAGCAATATTAAAGTGCAGTCGAATATACCCTTATGTGTACCGAGAATTCCGAGAACGTTTCTCCACATGGCACACAAGCGATCTCCAGAACAGAAGCTTAGTAGGGTTGTGGAGAAGAAAGAAAGAAAAAATCATGTTGCCCAAAAGTATGCTAATATGCATACCCACCACCAATCGACCCTACCTCAGCAACGAACTCGACACATATTGAAATTTACTCAAAAAAAAAAAGAAAGAGAACAGAAAGTGAGAATTGCTTTTACTTCTAGCGTTTGCTACATGTTTTCATGCACAGTCTGCACACAGCTTCTCTGCTGAAGATTTTTCATTATTGTCACCGGATAGTGTTTGTGTTCGACTTATCCTTACTATTCAAATGCACGCCCAGAGCAACACATAAACAAGAAAGCGAAAAAAATCCCCAAACCCCAAAGTAGAAACCAGAAACTGTAAGTATAGGAGAAAAGAAAAAACGCAATAGAAGAGCTGAATTGAATCCTTCAAATCTGCCCTCAGGGCGAAGGAAAGCTTGAGAGCTCTGTCTCTGTGTCTATGTGTGTCTTTGAGTGTTTTTTTCCTTCTTTCCATTCGTTTCTTCATACCGGAGAGCGAGATACCGTTGCTTCGAGACTAATCTTCCGGAACACGATGGCTTCCTGGCGTTGTTGAGGATGGTCAGGATGTCATGCTGAATCGGAAACCGTCCCGGAACAAGCGCTTAAGCCCGTGAAGGTGTTTCTTTGCCTCGTGTTGAGTTTCTTATGCACACGTTCGGTTCATTGATTTCCACCATTCCCGTGAAAGGACGGTGTGTGCCTGATGAAACTTTTCCAATCGATAATGCCGAAAAACGAAAAAAGAAAGCAAAGCACAGTGTGAAGTAAAAGCAGGAGCAAAGCTAGTGGCAGAGTATAAATCTTTCCTCAAAGCAAGAAAATACAGAAAATGGGATGAGAAAGTGTAAATGAAAACTTTAATTCTTGCTTTCCTTTTTGTTAGTGCTGTCTTGCCGAAGGGTAATGAGACGATACGGCGTTGGTAAGAGTTTTGCTTATCGCTTAAATACTCTTCCGTCGTACATCTTAGCATTAAACAGGGTCTTAAGTTTTAAGTAATTTCCCAACCTTAAACAGCAGGATTTTTTGAGCATTAATTTAGATTGTCAGTGTTTTATTTTTTCCATTTCTGTTCCCTTTAATACTTAAATAATATTTTGTTTTAAGACAAAGTATAGAAAAGGCGCTTGTTTTTATTGTACTCCACGGTATAAGATTGATAAAATCAGTGAAAACAAATGGAAGAAATAAAAAAATAACTAACAATTATCAACTTACTGTTAGTAAGTTTTTAATATTGTTTTTCCTTCTTACTAACCATTTTTCTATTCCGTGTTATTCTTTTCTTTGTGCATTTTATTAAAATTTATCTTCACCTTCATTGCATTGCGTTCTCTGTTTGCTTACTGGTTGTTCTTCTCCATCCTCGGCAAACAAAGCTGTATGTCACTGGCTGATTTGGGGAAGTTTTTTTTTCAGTCTCAAAATTAAAGAACTCCAATAACGCGTGTAAGATGTGCCATTTTCTGAAGGGCAGCAGTGTAGGTGTGGCTTTTCGTTTGATTCCGTTGCTTTTTTTGTTGTTTCTTTCAATCGATCGGCTTTTCTTTTCCACTATCTACCCAGACGATCGTGGGAAGAGGTCTCATAAATCATGATTACCATGGATTTTCGGATGTGCTTTGAACATTTTGCGAAGGTGTTTCGTTCTGATGGTTGGTGCAAATCGATATCGTTGGATGAAGCTTAACGAGTGTTATGGTATGTTGTAATTTTGTTTTTGAAGATGAGTTTTTTTTTTAATATTCACTGTTTGAAGGTAAAAAAAAGGATAACGTGAGACACGTGTCCTTTTTTCCTAAGAGATATTTGTCCAATAATTTTGACTTTAGATTCATTTTCTTTCAACGAGCTTTTTTTGAAAGCTTCATGCTTAAAGCTTACTTTAATAAACAACGTTTCATCTTTTATTTTTGTTATTTTATTGAAATTAAATTATGACTTTGCATTTTGATATCTTCCAACATCACAGTTTTTCACAGGAAATAGAGTAAAGAATAAGTAATTTACTATAGACTAGTCGCTGAAATAAAAAACAACAAAATTGCAAGAAATTCAATCGGAAATTTTAAAGCCGCAGAGGAACGTCTTAATTGATGATTGTTCTAATTTTCTCTAATTTACATATGCTATGGGAGTTGAAACATTTAATTCATTGCATTAGTAATAATTTTTCAAACGAGATTAATTAATTTAAATGAAAGTTGCTACACAGAGTATCCATCTGAACCAATCAACACTAAGCCGGAGGTTCTTGGTAAGAGTAAAGCTTATTAATTGTATTAAAATTTATCAGAATTTTTAAACTAAAAACTGATACTTAACTGTTAAAATACCGACATCACATTCGCAGAATGAACATTCCACCCCTACCCCAGGGGCCAGCGCACCGTGTCTGTAAGCGTGTCGCTGGTTTTTGCCACGCATTTTGTGAAGTAATTTTAAACGCCGCAACGGCACGAAAATCGATATGTTTGTATGCGGCACAAGGGTAATGGTAAGCGTTGGCAACAATTTCACTCTACAGCGAATGGAATGTTAATAATATTTTACCCCCTTCTCGTCTCTCTTCTCGGCACCTCGGCGGAAGGCACTCAAGGCTTCCCGTGAAGCACATTGTACGTTTGATGATCCCTCTGTGCCGTAAAGAGTTGGCGGAAGGTTTGTAGCTAATTTTTGGTAATTGCATTTTGTCTGTCTCTGTGTCGGTGAGCACGATGATTTGTTATGAATGACACGAAACAACGAGCACGTTTGTTCTGCCGGATTGCAGCCTCATTGTTGGTTGGTGCTTTTATTAGCAAAACGATACTAAATGATCGGGACTAATAATTGTTCTGTGCTGATCGGGAGGTTTTTGTTGTGAAAGTGATGCTACCGTTGAATGGCACTTTTAAAAAAGGAACCACGTTTACACGTATTTGAATTACATTCAATAATTACCTTTTAAAATCGTTTATCGAAGAAGCACGATTTCATTAGAAATGTCTAATCAATAATACATAAACCAGCGGTACAATTACTTCCCGGAAAATCGAACGCGTAGGTGCCAAAGATCAATTTACCTCGATCCTCCAACAGTCGGTCTGCTATTGAATCGTTCGGGAAATCGCTTTTCCGCTTCTGCCTGTGCGTGCTCGAGTTCCTCTGGTCATCCGACAAAGTGGAAGTTCCTTCTCGGCTTCCGAAAACCGGAAGCAATTCAAAGCCCCCGCCCATGTTTTGCAATCCAACAAAATGGGAAGTTTATCACGCCCTTCATTCATGGAATGAAATTTTACCCCATCCAACAACGAAAAAAAGCATTTGACCAAGAAAGATACTTTTACATCATCAATCAATTCGCATGAAGTGTGCCTCGGGATGGATAACGGATGAAAATGATGCGCGTCTTAAGAGGGCGAAGCGATTCCGGCCATGATTGAAAGCGGCAAAGGTAACGCGCCATCATTCCGTCTGCTATTGTTGGCGTTGAGATTTGGAGGAAAAGTTTGCGAAAGAGAGAGAGAGCGAGAGAGGGAGAGAAAATCATACACACGGCCATATTCTTAACACGATTTCATCGTTCACGCGTTTGCTGATCGATGCGTGCGGTTTTTACAGCTTCCTCGCTGTTATCCATCCCGTGGAAAGTTTTGCCGTTTTTTTTTGTTTTCTTCCCTTAATCGGATGGAGACGCTTATGGTGCCGGAATTGTTTGCCACGGCAGTCCCTGTTCGGTGGGAAATCGATTGGAGTTTTGGTGGTGGAAGATTGTGGCATCAAATTTTTCGTTTACTCCGCAAGGTTTATGCCGCACGGACCGGGCGTCACGTTTATTGATTTCGATTGGAAGCATTTTGTAACACCTGTAATGGAAAGCAGTTCAGGTGGTTCGGTTGGGTTTGATGCTTTCGTGTAGGGATTTAAGAAAGGAAGTGTGGGGGGTATTGAGCAGTACAATGTATGTCCTACTTAGCAGAGTCATTGGTTCCTTTCCTTAAAGGAGCTCATTTCGTGTTTTCATTATTTCGTATTAATATTTATGTTAAAATTTTAAAGAAGCTGGCTCCATTCTTCTGTGTTCAAGGGTGCAAAGTTTGCCAAGGGAATAGGATCCTCAAAAATATTTTTCACTTATAACATCTAGGAAATAGAGCCTGTGTGTAAACAAAGCATTTATTTATCTTAAATATGGAATTTTCTTTAAAAAGTTTGAGACTGCTGAAATGTCGACCTCTGAAGAGATAATGGAGGCGTTATATCATTAATCATAATCATTATGCAAAAAAAATAGACCCACTCCCCCATTGCAGAGATCTGCAAGAACATGTTCTTAGACCAATCTACCTCTTTGACTTATGTGTCTTTAAAAAAAAAAAATAATATAAACTATTGTCTAACGAAGGAACTAAACTGCAATGTGTAGGACTTTGGCGGCTATAGATCACCAAGGGTTTATTTCTTATGTTACACTTTCAAGAGTTGATGGAATACTAAATCCATCTACATATAAGTAATTCACTAAGCAGTGCCTTTTACATGTTGCAAACAATATCTTATTGTTTATACCTTATTGTTATAACTATATTCTTATTGAAATCTTGCTTTCTTGTCAAGCGCTAGAACAGCTTCTTGGCCTGCTAAAACGACTCTTGAAGTCCTTTCTGGAGGACGCATCAACGCCATAATTCTACCTTCGTTTGGGCCTAACACACCTCCTCTGTCCATGTGGACGACCTAAAATGACTTTAAGGACTGATCTCATTCGAATGACATGATCAGTCCACTGGAGCCTGGAATACTCGCTGTACTATTTTAGTAGCTCCTTTATTGTCCGCCTAATTTAAAATGTATCTCGCGGGGCCGAAATAACATCTAAATAAGCATCTTTCTCTTGAGCGATAATGAATTATTTTTTTAACAAAATATGTTTTATGTAAAGTATTCAAAGAAGTATGAACTCAATCCAGTATTCTGAATGAGTTGAATGTACGCTCAGAGTGTGTACTTCCAACAGAATAAAGGACGAGTTTAGTATGGGCTACTACCAAATTATCACCGAAACAATGGTTTTGACTCAGTGTGTTTTATCCCTTTTGATGAGGGAACTCGGAAACCTCGAGGAGGAAAGACAGTGGAACAGTATTTGCTGAAAATACAACAAATATTTCTAAACGACTAATTTCTGTTAATTAAGTAAACAAAGAATCGATGTACAAATATTGTTCCGAAATAAGAAGAATTATTTCAAACGTATGTTAAACCATTGCCAAACGCTATTTAGCATTTCAAAAAGGTTTAAAACCTTTCCCCCTTCCTTGTCTCCAACGTAATATTATACAACCTAAGCCCCTTACCTAAGTGCCAAACTGTTTCCCAACGTGTTATACATGAGTGACGTATGTTTAGTCCATCCGGAAAGGATGTGCCAAAAGTAAATGCAGATCGAAAAAGAGCGAGCAAGAGTGAGAGAAACAGAGAGCTGGCCAACGATCCGGAAGAACGATTCAAGCTCATCATACACCAAACCATCAACCATCGCCCGTATTTTCCATGTACGGTTCCAAAACCCCTTTTTCCCAAATGTGGCCAACCAATTTCACTGTGAACATCCCCGGGCCACACAAACACATGTACTTCCTTGCTACATGGCCGATTACACCCACGTGTCTACCATCGAGCCGGATGGTTGGTGGGCAAGGGAAGAAGACCAGGCAACGGGTCATGGCGGAAGGATCACAAGGGGGAAGCACGTTGTCTCAAGTTTATTACAACACTTCACACACCGGACCCGGGGGCCGAGCGTTTTGGCCGAGCGCTTCCTCAGTATAGATTATTTTATTATTATGGAGTTTTATTGAATTTAATTATTAATATCAATGGAAATTGCTGGCCCATTTCGGTTCATCCGGTGAAACGATCCCACTTTCCTCTTGGTGTGTGTGTGTGTGTGTGTGTGTGTGTGTGTGTGTGTGTGTGTGTGTGTGTGTGTGTGTGTGTGTGTGTGTGTTGGGAGGTTTTTTTTGCCTTCTACTCAGGGACCAGTAGCTCTCCGAGGTTGTTTCTACTGCTGGCAAACGTAGCTAGCCTCTCGGTTTGCAACATTCCCGTGCTTTAAGATGGTTGAAACGACCGCAAAACGGTTGTCGATGCGGTACGGTACGGTGGCCGCCCTTTTGTTGCAGAGTATTATTTCACTTTAACATGTTCAACGAGCGTGTAGAATGTTACGGCACTGGGACGTGCCACCCGTGCTGGACGATTTTCGGCGCTGGATTCGGGCAACGATGTGCCCAACGATGGTACGAGGAAAATGGAAACACTAAGGTGAGAACGCAGCGAGAGTTTAAGCGTGGGATCGTGAGAGTGTTTGCTGCATGTTGTACTAATTTTTGATGCCTTTTTTCGTTGAAAATGTCTCAGCTGTGAAACCATCTATGTTTCTTGAGGTTTATGCTTTGGGCATGTGACTTTTTTGCTTGCGAGTTTTGGCATTTGTTTTGGGTGAGAAATTTAATGTAATATAAAGCTTAAATATTACATTGCTTTTATGTACGATATGCTGTATACAGGACAGTTGTATTGAAAGAATAGTTTTCACCTTAAAGTTTGATTGGCAAAATAAACTCTGAATTGACATTCGAGAGTTCCATAAAGTGTCCTTGCTTGGTAATTCTCTGAGGTTGAAATTGAGGTGAGTTATTGAAACATGATAACAAAAAACTTCTCCAGTGCTTTGGAATACTAAATCTGACGACACTTAGAGTCTGATTCACACTTAAACCTGACGTCACAAACTAAGAGTCACAAAGGTCTTAAGACTTTAACCGAAATCGTACGAAGTCTATATCCCGATAGTACGATTAGGCATTAAGTTTTGAGGTACGAATAAGATTTAGTCAGTCAAAATTTCCAAGATCTAGAAAGATACTGCCAAAAATCGGTCCTATTTGGCTTACTAAGCAAGTGCACCATTTTTGGAACAAAATCGTTCTATGTTTTGATTAATTCATAGGTTCATTAATTTTATTCTAGACATGTTTGTTGCTTTCTCTCGAAAAGTATCTCACTTCCAACACTTTCCCGCTTCTTGTTGTCATCGGTTTACAAGTTTATTTTAAGCTCAGCCAATCCCTGTTTCAACATTGCACCTCTTCTTGTCATGGAAATGGTTTAGAGTAGCATTTATTGGGGTAATGGTCGCACGCAGCTTAACGCTCCCCCAAGTCTCTCGGTAAAGATCACGAGTTGATTGTGAATTTTGCTGAACGTTCTACATTATTATTTAACCAGTGTACAGGAGAACGAAACCGTGTTACGAAACCGACAACACTCAGCACCAGATTGATGTGGAGTGTCTTTTTCCAATGCCCTTTGATCGGTGGCGTCGAGTTACATGATTTGATACTGTAGCCGGAATCCAGTCTCACGACGGAACGGATCAAACAGTTGATCACTCGTGAAGTACATCATGAATTGGCCTGGTCCACGGACTGCAGGGGATGAGATATAAGGCTTGTTACAGTAATTATTCTTCGGACTTAAATACCACGCTACTCACCATCCACCTCTCCATTTTCCAGGCTTTTGCTACAAAACCGGCTCGCACGTAACGCGGGTAACGTAGGCAATCGAACGACTGCATTCGGAATGTGTAGATTGTCCTCGGATCGTGCCATAACGGAAACACTGGAATAACACAGCTCATCCACTCCCGGATTTTCGGCGGTCGGATTAGCGGACGAGGCGATCTCGAAGGTGGTCGGTATGAGACGTAACAGCTGACTGTTACGGGGACGATTGAAGCAGATGGCATAGTTCAATCCACCCAGATATGGTCCCACACCGGAACCAAGGTTGAAAGATTCAACCGTACCGGAGGTGTCGGAGAAATACTGCAGGCAACCGGTCGGTGCAATAAGACCAACATCGCTGTGCAGGGTACGTGCGAGCAGTGGAACCATTTCGGATGGATCCAGTTGACGGGCACCATCCTTGGCGGCGGCTGCCATTCCGGTTGGACATTCGAGCTGCTGCACCCGAATGCTCCAGTGTGGATTGGACAGAGTTGGGATCTGCGTACGACTGGCAATGCGGAAGGTGATCGTCATCGTACGATCGGCATTGGTAGGGTTGAAAGGGACATAAACTGGATGGGGAGAGTAGACAAAGGAAAGAGATCATTCATAAATAGTTTTATGATTCGCCTCACTAACAAGTTGCGTGAGCCAAGCGTAGAAATGTCAAAGTTATGAAGAATCTCCTAAATCCAATTTCAATTCTATTGAAACATTTCCCCAACTTAAATGAAGTCTCTGCCTTCAAGCGTTCAAAAATCCATTCCTCAAAACTCTATTTAATCGGTTCATCATGGGTCTACACTTACCGTGCTGGCCGCTATTTTCACCACATAAATCGAAGTTCATGTTTTCCACCGAAAACACATCGTTGATGCATTTCGGGTACGGATCAAGCGTCGGCTGGGCAAGGCTGAACGAGTTGAAATCCAATCGAAGCTGCGAACAACAAAAAAAAAACCGTAACAGCATCCATGTCAGTATGAAATGTGGTCCTGCTGATGGTAGCGAAGAGATGTATCATTTTGCCACCGATGTCTTACCTGACAGATGCGCAGATTGAGCGACCGGATGGTGTAGACGCAGGTTAGCCCATTCGCTGCAATGTTGTTCGGTGCTAGCAGTGTGGTCGATTTTACCAAGGACGTACCACCGCAGGCAAGTGTTGGACCTATAGAAGGGGCAGAGAGAGAGGGAGAAAGAGAAAGAGAGAGAGAGATAGGGTGAGATGGAGCAGCAGTTAGTGGTGGAGTGGTTTTGTTGCATTATCGTTTCGGTTGGGTACTAATCCTGGTAAAAGCTAAAGGACAAGAAGCTTTGCACAGTATTACAAGCTCCATTCATTCCACTTTTGGTGTATGTACGTACGTACGTGCGGTAACGCTGGAGAGGTAGTGCTAAAAATGATTTCTGCTCTGTTGGGAGACGTGCTAATTTCCTTGCCCAGATTAAGGGGTGACTTGTTTGGCGGGCTTGACCGTTATGACCATGGCAAAATCTCATCCCCTAATCGGTCTTGCCTCTGTGTGTGTGTGGATCTTGCCTGAATGGAGGTGTGATTTACTGTAAGCCGATAAGAGCACGAAAATGAATCGTTCACAAATCCATCCAGGTGCCATTAAAGTATCAAAAGGGTGATGATGGTGATGGTTTAACGCGATAGAGTGTATGTTATTAATCTGAATTTCTCGTTAATTGCCTTTCAGAAGCAAGTTTATTTATGTTTTGAAAGAATTCAACCAATTATTTAGTTCAAATGTATGCTATTCCTTTCTTCAAGAAATTAACCTTCCAGGAGGTCATAATTAATCGTAGTTAATTCGTAATTAATTGTAAGAGAAGTCAGAATATAAGAAACAAACAATGGTAATAAGATAGTACCGTGTCTAGACACGTCGCTCAAAACTTCGCATATGATCACTAAAAGGATATCCTCAGTAGCATCGAAGTGTCTCCAAGAGTGTCTTTTTTCCTAAATAACCCATTTAAGTTTAGAGACCTGAACCTTCTTGTTAATTAAAAAAAAGAATAGAGCCAACAACTCTAAAATATGATAAGTATGATCCTCAAACCAGCACAGAGAGGTCTTGCTAATTAAATAAGTAAATCAGCTTTGTCCAGCAAATAAATAAATTTGTTAAAGAACAAGCGCATGAAGGAGTTCAGCTTAGGCAGTAATAAACATCAGACTTCATTGCCATTCATTCAAGTTGATAGGTTACATTAAAGGTACGTCTCCAGAGTTGGGTTTTTGGGAATTTCCAGATAATTTTACTGATAACATTCCAAGAGAAGGATCTTTCAGTTCCAATGATCGTTTCTTGAGTTCACTCAATGAACTAAGATTAGAATGGTAGTTGGGAACTGTGCTGTGTAAAGCAACAATTTTATCGCACCAACTGCCGCTGTTTGATAAACCTTGCCTCAAAGCATTCTCCAGCAAAAAGGACATGAAGTGGGAAAACCGTACGTTATTTTTAGACACGTTGTTTTGGTACTATTTCTGTACTAATAGTCTGAAATGCCACATATCTTGATTTATGCGATAGACTATATGCAGAACATCATTGGCACTTTTTGGTTGATCATTTTACGGCGCTGAACAGACCCTCGATTGCGTTATCAGTCTGCTGATCATATCATAACTGACATAGACGTAGATACATATCTCGCTACCGGAACAAGCTAATCAATTGGTCAACTTTTTTCATTCTTGTTGCTCAAGTCGTTGCTCTCGATAACGTCCATTCTCACATGGAGAGACAAGCTACCATCAGACGGACGTCTGCACTAGACTAAGATCGCTTCACATGATGCTGCTGGTCAACACCCCTCGTTTACCTGTATATTGGCCTTCCGCTGGAGACAGCTGCAGCAACCCAATAGCAAGCACGATAAGGACGAAGGCCATCGGGAAGTTCATCGTTCAAGACACAGCTAGACCACCGCCACAGCAGAAAAACGACGAAGCAGAACCGAAAAGTTGCGTTGATGTGTTTTTTTTCTGTTTTAGTTTTTTTTCTGGATCACTTCAAGACACTACGCACGGTTCAACGAGTATCACCAGTAACGAAAGCTCCACGAATGACGATCGGCAACAGTGAGAGAATCCTTTTATATGTCGGTAACGCTTTCTCCAGGCACAATTCTCGGTCACGTAGGTTTGCTAGACTCTTTCTTATCATTGCGTATGATAAAAATGCCCACCATTCGTAGCCGAAACTACGAGGTGGAGGTCAGTACGTCTTATCAAACACCCACGAACGACACGGCTTTTCCATAAGTGTACGTCCGAGTGTTGTGAAAGTTTTTACCCATTTACTTAAATTCCCAAACGAAAGTTGTTTGCTGTAGGTCACGATGATTGTCAAAGATGTATTTGTTGGATTTCAGTTTTTTTTGTAAGACTTTCGTTTGTTTCTGTGCACTTTTCAATCCAAACGACAGTTTACGTGCGGGTGTATGCGAAATCAAAGATATCAATCATTGTGTCGCAAGTGGAAAGATAAAATACCTCACCGGGGCAACCTACGGGATGCATCTCATCGTAGAATGTTTCTGAGGTTAACAAGAAGCAAAAACAGTATAAAAAAATGTAAAAAAAAACCATTGATAAATTAAAGTATGACGTAAGCAACAGCAACAGGTACATTGATAAATGAGGAAGAACGTAAACAATCGTGTCGCAGACGAAGGTTTCCGGTTGCGATGACGAAACATGTAGCTAATTCTTGTACTACACTTTTTTGCTTGTACCGCTTGCTTTTGTGATGCAGGTCAAAAATGTAAGTAAACTAATTTCGTTACACACTTTCTCGCTTGACGTAAGCATGCTGATAATACCTTCTAAAGCATTATTGTGCTCAGTGTGCAATGGATGGTAGCGTTTATTTATCAATGATATACGAAAGTAAATTCTTTGTCGGTTGGATTTGAATATAATACGCTTGAAATAATGTTTCTGTAGAAAGTTCTCCTATATTTATGTTTTTATATTTAGCACGAACAATCAATGTCGACCATGAAAAAGGCAGTTCCAACAGATTTCGACAAACACGATTTGAAAATCTTGTATACAATACAAGCTGTTCAATACAGTAAGTAGCATGCAATATTGCACGCAATGCTGCTCTTGTAGACAACGTGCACCTCAACCAATTGTCCAGGTTACATTGTTAAGGCTGCACATATAACACTTCAAATAACTTAAACTTAAAAAATATAATTATAAAATTAAAACGAAAAGTAATACAAAACAATTCCTGGAAGTAAAATCATTGAAGCTCAATGGTCAAGATGAAGAGTTTGAAATGTAAATGTAAGTCGGCAGCGGAAAGAGGTTAAAGGGAGGTTAAGGGAACATGGAAACCAAATAAGTGGAAAGAAGAGTTAAGCGAGCGCACAGAAAGCAACAATGGATCGGAACGACCTGCCGCAGTGCGACGTTTGGGGATAATAAATGGAGGACGAACACGGAGTCGGATTAGGAATACAGAGCGAAATCGAGGAGAACAACGTTGGTGAATCAATACATCAGAGCAGGAGGGAAGCAACAAATAAGGATTGAGCCTGAGTGCGGCGTTTCTCAAGGGATGTTTTTTGGAACACTTTTTGTTAAACAGTTTTTAACGACAAAAATAAAGAAAATCTTGATAGTTTTCCTTTGATAGTTGTTTGTTTTTTTGTTAATAAACCAAAACAACGTGACACTCCACATTAAGTTATGTTTCCAACATAATCCTTTTACACCCAATTGAAGCTTGTTTCAATGTTAATTGATTAGTTTTAAATTTTACTATTTTCGAGTTTCAGTTTCGAGTTTAATCTCTTTGTGTGGGTACTTTGCCTTTTAACTTTACTTTTAACCAATGTAATTACTAAGTTTTAAGCTGCCAGTAATTGTTTTGAATTTTCAAATTAATGATTTTGTGTGCGACTTGCAAGCAAGTTGTTTGACATCGATTTGCTTCCTAGCGTTGTAGCTAAACCCTTGAGGGAATGTTATTTTCTACAGGAAAACCAAGGAAATTCCCAAAACTTCGCGTATCTAAAATTACCGCATATGTTTAATCATGGTGCAATTTCGTTTAAAATTAACGGATATAGATAACAACTTCCAATACTGGTCATATGATTGGGATTGATCATCGATAATTTTATCCATATATCAATCCTCTTCATTTTTTTATATTTATTCTTCCTTAGTATAATGCGACAATAGTTCCATCTTCATGTCAGTAAGTCAATTAAAATGACTGTGCATAATTGGGTATTCCAATAATTCCTTTCGAAGCATCATTATTATGCAAGCCACAAGCAAATGATATCAGTGCATGATGTAAGTTGAAATGAAAATATAAAAATAAAAACTCCCAAAAGAAAAAAAAACTGTTCCACCACACACATCTCTCTTGAAAACAGCATCAATCACTACCGAATGCCGAAAGGCAAAAGAATGGATCATCGCTACCAACACCAATACCAGACCAAGGCTAAAAGGCCCCCCCGGCAAACGGAACGGTTTGTGATTGAGGGCATCGGAAATCAATTTCCAACAAAATAATATTTACCATGATATAATTCAATTCGATCGCAACGCATTTGGCCGTTATTGTGGGGTGCAGCGTGCGCCCAACATGAGTCGTGAAAAGAGCTTGAACATGATGTGACCATACCACTTTTGATTGATGACACCGGAAGCAGAGGTATGGAGATGCGTATAAATCGTACTTGAAAAACGCAGGAAGTATAAAGTGACTATCGACGGAAGTTAAGTGGTGAAAAGAACATTACAACAGACATTTTGGAGGACCGTTACAGTGGTTCATAGTGGTCGTCGGGTTTCATGTTTGCTTTTGTCGTATAGAAGGACATGTTCCCATCCCTTCAAATGTTTATATTTTTCTCCAGGCTAAACATTTTGAACTATTTAATCCATCATTTAGGCAATGTTTTTGAATTCGAAGATTTAAAGTAAAAGTAGCGCATTTTTTTTTAATAAAAAAAATTGTTAAGTTACAAATATAAAAGTTTCCCCCTTCAACAAAGGCTTGACTAGACGTCCATTAAATTATTTATCAAGAATCGATGAAACCTTTGAAATCATGACAACTTCTTTGTTATTGATAACGTTCAAATTATTCAACAGCTGTGACTAACCTACTTCCTCATAGCAAATTTCGTATGATTAATATATTTGAAATTGTATAACAGAATTACCCTCCCCGTACCGAACTGATGGTGGATGGTTGGAACTGAGGTATGTTATTCCAACTAAAATGAAACACAAACATACCGGGCCCATGCAATACTGGAACACAAGATTGCCGCCTGCTGGAGAGTTGTTTTTAATGGCGTCACAATGGAAAACAAATACGTCTTTCTGGAAGCTCCTCCCGGTGGTTTCTGAGCAAAACGAATCACATCAAGGCAATACAAGACAGACCGAAGACAGTTGTTTAACCGGCCGGTTGGAGGAAATGAACTTTCGTATGGTGACATTTCGCATTCCATCAACCGGATACGATGCTACATGATGTTTCCTTCAACAAGAAGTCACACACATCAACACATATATATATTCTAGATTTGATTTGTCACGAGAAGGCAGATGTTGCATCATGGCTAACCGCTTGAATAGATTGCTCTAAAGCTTAACATCAATTAAGCATCTGTGTTGGCTTTGTTCGGGGAAACTTTGTTTGTCAGGTGCAAGATGGCCATTTGTTCCGAATGCGGCTAATAACGTCAAATGTCAAGGCAATCAATTCGGTTTGATGCGACAATGGATCGGAATTTGATGCTCACTACAAAGTTGTACCACACATTTTTGCTACATTTGTCATTCAGCACGCATTCCGCGATTGGTGGTGTGGTCAGAGGCAGAGAATGTTAGCGTGAATATTTAGTGACATTTTTGACGATGTTCGAGTGGTTGGACATACATTTAAATACATCAAAGGTTTTGCTTTCATGTCAACTAAAATCAACCGCCTACAAACGACCAGGCGTCTCCATTGGGTACTGGGCGCCTCCATTAAAATGTATACGGGTTTAGCCAAAAGCTCTACATATATTTTTTTTAAATTCACACAAATAAATATGTTAAGCAACAATTCGCTTCAATATGTTATTTGACTTAAAATTGATGAAAAATGGCTGGGTTGTGTATCATCGAGAAAATCGTTGTAATTAATTTCATACCATGCATCGTACTGCATACACTGTATGCATCGTACTGCGTACATGTAATCAATACTCTTTAAATAATGACTTTATGAATGAGTTCATAAATACCATGACAATGTGATATTTAATATCTGTTGCGAATAATTACATCTCGTTACACCAAACGTATCAGTTCACAGTAAATTCTGATTTATTTTTTTCCATCTTTAGTTCACTTTGTTTCATATGTTGCATGTTTGCTTCAATTCTCCGCGGGCAGAGTTACAACGTTTCGAGAAATCAAAAACAGAACATTTACATTTCATTTGTAGCTATAACTTTAGCGTGGTTTTCATCTCATATTTATATACTTTTAATTTAACTACAGTTGTGTGTGTGTTTTTTTTCTCTTTTAAATGACTCCAATTACAGATTTTCTTATTACAGATCCACCAATGAGTGTGATGCATTGTTTGGAACAATTTCCGATAAACTTTTCGTATCATTTAATTACTTTTAACTCACAAAACAGTTCCTTTCGCCATCGCTCCATTTCGTACAATTGATAGATTTTGTTTTGTTGTAACAAACAGTTTTCAAAATAATACACTACATCTGTCTGTTCGAGCCATTCTAGTTCGAGTTCTATTAAGTGTGTGCTCGTTTTGTTTTTGGCATTTTAGCAAGTTTAGCACATTCCACTAGTTGTAATGATGCTTTATTTATTTAATTCACGGAAGTAAATGACACAGTCATTAATAAAGTATCCGATAAGTTTCCATTACACAGTTTTTGTTTTGTTTACTCTTTTTTTTTGCTACGTAACATTTAATTTTATCTATTCGTTATCATTACCGTGCAGAAAAGTACACAAAGTTTATTTTCACAACTGAACAGTGTCGTACAGTGAAGCGGACAGTGCTTTCGTGGATTGCTTTGACCGATGGAACCCACCTATGAACAGCGACATTAAAAGAGCCAAGCAATATTTACAGACAGGCCCCAAACGGTGCCGATAGCGTCAATGGGACAGGAACAGTTGTGTTTATTTTTAATAATAAAAAAATATGTATAAAATCTTTTCATCAAGCTCCATACGCGTCGTTTATTCAAACGATCGCAGTATAGGAGGACAGGTTTTTGGCCGTTTTGCATAATTCCACAGTAAACTTAAATCTACACAGATAGGATCGTTTTAAAGCTAGCGTATAACCGTTTTGCCACCTGCTTAAAGAATCTCGTCCGCGGGTGCCTCAGTGTCAGCGGGAAATTCGGTGTCCATCGTCGCATGAAACCCATTGACCGATGCCGGCTGTCGGTGGGAGTGACCATTTTTTGTCGCTGTCCCCGCAAACGAGGGTTTCCCTTCCGTCAACGGATGCAGATCGGCTACCGGTTCCGGCCGGAAGTGTACCCTTTGAACTGTCGCGGTTGTAGCGGCATCGATGGTGGTGGGATTGATGTCGGCCGTACCGTAATTTACTGCCGACGGTGTTGTTGTGCCGATCGCTGATGGATCGAGGGCTGAGGAACATGGGTTACGAACGTTATCGGTCGGCCGTGGTATTGTGCTGGCAACCGGGTCCGACAGTTCGGAGGAAACGGGCAGAAGCAACGAACGCTTCCGGGTGCGGTTGGAGAACGGTTTACGGGCGGATTTGGTTGGGCCACGGTCGGTGTACTCCTTTAGTCAAACCTTCTCCTCACCGGGCACTGGTGGACCGCAACGGACGAACTGCAAGGTGACCGGCTGTGATTAGAATTGGGGATTTATTTTACACTTCGGACAGTACAAACATAAAACACATACGAAGAGAGAGAAAGAGAGAGAAAGAGAAAATAGTGACAAAAACAGAGAGAGAGAGAGAGAAAGAAAGAGAGAGAGAGAAAGAGAGAGGGGAGGGGAGTGATGAAGAGAACAGCAATGGGAGGGTGTGTGAGCGAGCGGGAAAGATCGAGCAGTGAAAGAAGAGTAACAACTAAGAGCAGACTACCGGATCGAGTAAGTAAAGAAATGGGAATAAAATTAGTTAAAAACGTATAAAAATACAACAAAGTTTTACATTTTGCCATTATCCTACGTGAGAGACGAATAAGAAAAATGTAACACAAACAAAAAATGGATCATCACATGAAAGTCTATCAATGAAAGCACGAATAAATAGAAAATAAAAATGATAAAAAGAGAAAACAAAACACGAGCAGTGTTTAAAAATTGAATCAGAAAAATAAAAGCAAGTATTAAAAAACACAAACGGGCACGTACACAACAAAGAACAATAAAATTGAGTTAACAAAGTTTAAATTGCTTTAAAACGTGTACAAAGAAACCTTTTCTGTTGGACACTAAAACATAAATAGAAATAGGAGAATGATAGAAAAAAAGTGTTTTAAACACAAAAACCAAACAATTTAACTCAGTGCTCAGTGGGTAATGGAAATTTTTAAAACAAAATAGAAACAAAGAAAGAAAAGGTTGCTATTTCATGAGACTAAAATATGAACGCTGAGGTTTTTTGCATATTTATGTTTTTTCGGTTGTTTTATTGTTTGTTTAATAATGAAAATTCATTCATAGGAAAGAAAACAAGAAAAAAACAGGACGTCAATTGTGTGTTTTCACTTAGTGAAATGAAAATAAAGATACTTGCATTCAATTTTTTTAAAAACTCGTCTCAGATATAGCGTAGGACTGAAAGTATAGGACGAAAGAAGAAAAAAGAGAAGAAAAGTGGGAGAAAGAGAGAGAGAGAGAGTGTGTGACAGAGAGTGATACCATTTTGAGAGGGAAATTATACAACAAATAGGGGAGAACTAGGGATGAGGCACGGTACTGAAGGGACCAATGGGGGAAAGGGGGAGATGTGTGATGTTGGTTCTTGTTCAAAGCTTTCAACCTTCAAGCAAAAGGTAACGATGCAAGTGATAAAGTGAATCTAGCGAGTGGCATGTTATTTATCGTCCCCTAATCCCTATGCACTATCGTTCCCCGGTGTATCATCGTGTGCGGCTGCACCTGCAAGATACGCTCGACCGTAAATGGCCATCTAGACGGCGTCATCAGCAGGCGTTAACGGTGGCCACAAGAATAAACACTGGTGGCGCCGAGTTAAGTTTTGATTTAAACGGCACCCGAGATAGAACCGGAGCTCTCCACCAGCGTTTGTGAAAGGGATAAAATGTGACGGAGGGTTGTGTAAACTAGTGGCCCTTTAGAATGAGTGTCAGGGTTGGGCTAAAAAGGGAAACCATGAACGGCCTTGCTATTACGACGTGAGATAAGACGTGAGATGCGCTAATTTGAAAATCTCTACTAAATTCGATGACACATTCAAGATTCAATAATGCACCGAATGACGGCTGCTTTTGGAAATTAGAATTAATTCAAAAGAAAAATAACAGTTTTCCTTGTTGTTTCGTGCATCATTCTACTGATTCGTGTTGGTGCGTGTAGAAAAGCTGTGTGGTGCTATAATAAACAATAAAAAAAAACGAAACAAATCAAACCGTTCAGCTAGGACGCGTTAACGTACTTACGGACACTTGCGTCGCGGTGTAGGAGTTGGCGCGGGTACGCAGGAACACGGTGCGCCATTTGCGTTTCACTTGTGCGATCACCTCACCGTTCAGGAAGCAGAACAGTACCGCCACAAACAGACCCTGTCAGAGAGATGTGCCCGTTTGTGCGAAAAGATAGAGTAAAATAGTTTGCAAACGTTAGCAGAAATTTGATGGACGTGCAGGACATCAAAGCAAGGGTTGGTTTCGACAGTTTTGTCACGTTTACACTACGCATCAATTTACATTCTTTTTTGTTCTTTAATGGGAATTTTGTTCGAGAATCAACCTTACCTGAAAGGAGGAAGTACAGGCAAGCATCGTTTCGTACGTACGCTCGTACGGATGTCCATGGCCCGGACGAAATGGGGTAAGTATGTACTGAAGACCGAGCAGGGGCACCAGAAGGAGTGTTGCGCTGTAGAGATTTTGAAGAACAAACATTTCATTTTAAATTACTATAATATATTTCAACCTCAAAGTTGAAGCATTAATTGCAACTATAGTTTATTAGGTTCTAGTGGACAAATAACACTTGGAAGACAAATAAAGGTTACAATGAAAGCTATAAGGATCTCTCAATCGATCAGATCAGTTTAGTAAGAACCAATGCTATAAAATCTCGCTGATATACAGCATAGAGCTACTACAAAGTCGTATTTTATTTCGGTAAATAATTATTTCAAGAAATTACAATTCAGGTTCTTTTTATTTAAATTATCCCCTTGACTGAAATGAAAAAATCTATTGACGGTAAAAATGAGCCGACAAACCCTGTAATAAGTAGTCTTTCGTAGATATCGTTCTAGAGCCGCTACAATTACGAGATCTATGAGCTGTACGATGAACTCACTATCGTACAGTATATTAGACTCGCCAAGCTCTGCTGAGCTGGACATGTCATTTGACTAGCACCGGACGACCCAGCACGTAAAGTCGTTTTTAGATCCACTAAGATGGAGCGATGGCGGTGATGCGTTCGCTAGAATGACCGACTCCCGACCGTGAGAGGAGAGTGCAGACTCTTGCAGCTGCTAATACCGCGTATCGGTTATAGCGCCGGATAAGCCAATAGTAGTAGACATTTTAGTTTAAGGAATAATAGATGGAAAAGACTTGTTGTATTAATGCCAATACAGAAAAACACAAGCATTAAATCGAATTATTAAAAAAAACAACTCCTTGTTAAAGAATGTTTCTTCTGTTTTAATGTATCAAAGACACACGATTGTGAATATTGTAAGTATTTACACAAGAGCAAACGAATATATTTTATTGCATAATTTCGAGGATTTAAATTGCAGGAATATCTGGTGGAAAAGTCTAATAAATATACCGAGATGCTTTCCAGATCGGTAACCCAATTTTCTAGATAATCTTTGTACAGTTTGGGATTAACTTTTCTTCCGTTTTCATTACATCATTCACTACTTCTGGATCAGAGATTTAGTACAAAATGAAATACAAACGATCTCTTTACAAATTTTACAGACAAACTTTCTACATAAGATTGTTTTTTTTACTCCAAAAGTTCGTCATTTTGAAAAAATTGATTTTTTTAAACCATCATGTGAAGCACTACATGATAACATGTTTTTTCATAATATTTTTATGAAGGGTTCCAGAAAAGATTGACCGAGGCATTCCTAATATTTGTTGTAAAAATGTCAACAAAAGTTTTAAAATATAATTACTTGCAAGCAAACACTACTATCGAATGATGATTCACCTTGTTTCATGTGAGCAACATATTCAAAGAATTGCTTTCAGAAATGGGAAAAATGATACATCGGTACGGATACAAAACGTAGTTCGTTAGGGTTATCTGTAAGGGCACAGGCACATTGTGGTTAATTATTTCGTACATTTGAAACCTTTCTTCTCTGTTGATTTACCACATTAAGCAACTGGTTTGGATGTAATGAACAAAGGTTTCGTATGATTTATATCCAAAAAAGAATAACGTTTCTAATTAGTTCTGTAGATGAGAATCGTCTATCGAACCGGTTCTCTTCAGTAATAGTCTAGACTTTTTTAATGTTCTAAAGTTTACATCATTAATCATACGAAAGCACATCGGTAGTTTGTAAAGGTAAACCACGTCCTTTTCGAAAAGAGTTCCCAAAGCTAAATACACTCACATGTGCCTGCATGCCTTGCAGACACGGTAAGAAGAAAATAAGTTCCAAAAAACCCAATCTCTAAAACTCATATCATTCAATGTAAAACGGTAGCAAAAAGTTCATGCTAAACAAACAGGATTTGTCGTACAGGTAACAAAACGGTTTTCTCCGAAAAAGAAGGGTAAATTGTACACCATAATACAGTGTAGTTCGTTTGCAAACGAGTACATCCAGCACAGAACCGTACTTACCGGAAGGCTTGTAGAATCGTTCTCGATGGACCGGCACCCTGCGGACCGGCCGGTGCCTTTAGCTTCAGCAGCAACACCCGCATGATGTTGAACAGGAACACCAGATTCAGCAGCATCGAAATGCACACCGGCCCGACGAACACCTTGTTGAAGGAACTATCGTTCATCCAGCATCTGGGATGGAGAAAAACGAAAGGTGAAAACCGAGAACCCAGCACACCAAAAACGAAATAAGTGAAACGTTCCAAACAGAACCGAGATTAGAGGTTAAAAAGGTTTTTTTTGTTTGCGAACAAATGAATAAATGAATGCCATGCAAAACTGTGGGAAGTAACAAGGAGTACGCCTCCTGTTGGCAGTCTACCATGTTGGCAAAAAAGCTTGTTTTAGTAACAAAAACTAACACCCACGGATTTAGAGAGTTTTGTATTGTTTTTCTAAGTACACAATGTTGCCAGATGTTGTAAGTATGCGCGAACATAAAGTGAAGTAATTTACGCTAGTAAAACATACAATCTCGTGTAGATAGTGTATGTGATTTGTTAGCAAACAGTAAAACAATTTAAGGGAAGTTAAATTTTAATTGTTGTCCTTCCTTTCTCTTTCCATCCCTGGTATTCTTGTGGGAGCTAGCTATTAGCATTCATCACGGAAAAAAAATAACGAAGCGTCGATGCAAATGCAGTTGCAAATTCAGCTCTTAATTGGATCATCAATCGCAAACGCATCAACGTTCGTCTGTAGCGAACGCCTCCAACCGAAGCGAACCATGGAACGGATTGACGTTTATGATGGCGACCCGGGCACCCATTATACGGGATGAGTTTTTATTTATTCAACAAGCCCCAAACACACACCCATCCACCTCTTTCGCACTTACTCTATTGTATCGTTCGGTGGACTAACGTAGCCTCGCAGGAATCCGTACAGAACGATGAAGAAGGCCGGCGAACCCCAACCAAGCGCTAGCAACCATTTGAGAAGCTTCTTCTCCGACACGAACGCTGACACTAGCACCGTGTGCAGATAGAAACCTTCGCACAGCATCCAGGAGTAGTTGGTCAGAAGGAAGTAGTGCAACACGAGATGCAGCGTAATGCAGCCAGCCTGCAAATGAATGCGAACGGAAGGGAAATGGATGGATTTGTTAATGGTAGTGTGTGAAGTGTTTCGTGTGCTGTTGACCATCGCTTACACCGCTTTCCTGCAGGAGATCAAGATCGTTCAGTATCATCCGGTACCACAGCAGCCAGAGCGAATTGTTGCAGGCGAAGGATACGAACAGGTTCATGTGTAGCGTTATTCGTGCGCATTTCAACGATCTGGAACAAACGAAGAGAGAGAGAGAGAGAGAGAGAGAGAGAAGGAGAGAATGCATTGGAAGGTGTGCAAGGATTATAATCAAATAGCACGGTTGGGAAGTGCATTATTGAATTTCGTTCTTTTTCTCCCAGGGTTCGTTCTTCTGGTAAGGGTCTTAATCTAAGGTTTTGCGTCGCGAAAGGGTGAACAGTACATCGTAACCATACCTTCTACATGCTGATAGACTCATTAATCGTGATCCCAGACGCTGGGATTAAAGTCACCGCCTGGCAGAATCTGGCCGAGGATAATGTATATTTTAATAAGGATAAAAAGCTTTACTGACATTATTAAACGGTTGTGTTGCATTACGGAGTGTCACGTTACCACGAGTAGAATTCACCTTTGCGTTGTTTTTTTTTATTTTTTGTTGTAAATTAAAAAACTAACTATATTAAGTTAAAAAAACAATCAAATTGAAAAGTTTAAATTAAAATTTTTAAATTTACTTTGCACAAAAACAAATTGAAAACAAAAAACAAATAAACACACCCTTAAAGAGGCACTTGCTTGAAACAACGAAACATTAAAGATGATAATTAAGCCACTAACAGATTTAAATTTTGTTTCATTTTATGTACTCCAGTATACTTCAGTAAAATTGAGTGATTTAGAAAAGAAAAATTTTGTTTTACAAAATCTAATGGAGATGATATTGATACATTTGTACACTTAAATCAACAAAAATGATACCATTGGCATTGTTTGAACTAATTTTTATAGATTACTCTGAAATTTTTGTTTTATTAATATTTATTTTATTGTAATCTTTCAGCAAATATTGCCTACATGGCGTACAACAAAACATCTTCAAGATTAAGAGATTTGTATCTGGATCTGGACAAATAGTGACAAAGTTACAGTATTTCAAAATTTTTTGTGTGCGGTTTTTCATATTAAGGTTCAAAATGTGACTTCAAAAGAACTTTCGGAGCTCTATTTACTACCATTTATTGTAATGAATAGCTTCTAACATCGCAAACTAAATTTTCTTCCTCACTATTTACATTTGGCTTATTAAACAAACAAACTAATCGATGGATTCTTAAGCAGAATCGTTAATCGCGAAAATGTTTCCCAACACATTAAACACCCACCAACTTTTTCTCAGAAAACGAACGCCTGATAAAGTCAACCGATATATGGAAGGGATGGTCACGACTGTCCGTTCAATCGTTTTTTGTTGTTGTTTTTATTCTAACCAAGCCACGTAACCCAATCACCGAAGGCCAAGCCCTTTCCTTGGGGTAGAGTAATTTAACCCTAATGAGCATAAACGAAATTCATTAACCCGTCCGCTGCGCTGAAATAAGCGCTTACCTAAAGTAGCTTAAAATAGCGAGCGATAGCAGGATAGCTATCAGCGAGATGGCATATCCGGTTTCGTATATTAGGTTCACCTGTTTCCGCCACTGTTCCGAGGGGAGAAGAAGAGAGCAAAAAAAGGTAAAGAGGTGGAAAAATGCCAGATAAAAACACGATAAAAAAATGATGACTGTAGAAAGCGATCGGTGATGG
The DNA here is from genome assembly GCF_943734845.2 of Anopheles funestus. NCBI lineage: Eukaryota > Metazoa > Arthropoda > Insecta > Diptera > Culicidae > Anopheles > Anopheles funestus. The sequence goes on along the minus strand of NC_064598.1, from coordinate 81,489,167 downwards.
CTTCCTCGCCTACCTCGAAGTCGTCCAGGTTGATGCAGGTTGTGTAGTTAGACCAGCTCTTGTTCGTCTCCGGATGCCGGAACCATTCACCATTCTCACCGCACACCTTGTGGGCGAATCCTGTGAACGAAAGCCGGGTAACGATGGCAGAAGGATGGTGAAAATGGTGGCCCACTTTAGATGAGGCGGTGTGTGTGTGTGTTTGTAGCAAACGCAACCAGAGTGAAATGGGAAAAAAAGAATCGATCGATTGGTGCGACGATACTTACTCGTTGGATCGAAACCTGATATAAAGCCTGGACAGAGGGCGTACGCCGAGGTGCCTGCAGCTGTGTCCGGCCAACATAACCATCCATCCCACGTCCCGGGGCAGAAGAGTCCTGTAGAGTAAGATGGGGATGCGATGAGCAAAAAAAAAAACACCCAGACAGCGACACGACATAAAGACGGTTGACCTCACCGGGGTAAGAAATGTTTCTTTCGTTTTCCCGGACAGAACCGGGCTGGGTACCATCGATCGATCGATCCCAACCAATAATGATTCAACCTTCTAATTAACTGTAAATCCAATCATTATGCACTCTCGGTTGCAGTTTTGCAACCCATCTGCTAGTCTTTTACTGCATAAAATGGTGATTTTCTTATGCGTTTTTCCTTCCTGTTTCCCAGCCCTACATGACCCGCTGCACCGCTCCATCATTAATCAGATAAACTTTTAATTGGATTTTCACCACGATTCTATCTTTTGTTTGCGTTTCGTTGGTGGTGAGTTTTCCTTGGGTTTTCTCTGGCGCGGTTTACACGGTCCCAATTGCTTGCCGGAGAGCGTACCGGAAGTGGAAACAAATACTTCAGCTAGCTTCAAGGGAGCGCACACTTACCCGATATGGCCGTGTCGACGGTTTCGTTCAGCGTCTCCAGACATTCGAGCCGTTTTTGTGCGATAACATCCACCGATGCATCGGTCGTCGTGCTGAGCGCCATGTTGCTTGTTGCTGCTCCGGTGTTGCACGGCCCGGAGAAGATGTGCTTTGGAGTGGCGTTTTGCTTGAGAAAATGTGTCTCAATTTGTAGTGTGTGAAGGATCGGGTTTTGTCACTTGCAGCGTTATTGCAGGATGGGTAGGTACGTGTATTTGCTTACGTGAAAGCATATTACACCGCTAGCTCGCGTATCAATATGAAGCTGTCATTCTGAAAGCAGAATCAGACGAGTGGTTGTGTGTAAATTAGTTTCCCGACAGTAACAGAAATGATGGCACGCGGATAATGTAGTCATGTATGGTATTCAATTTCAGAACGTTGTCATCAAACGCTGAAACCAGGTGGAAAAGGTTCGGTCTTTTACTCCTGCTTTCGGTAGAAATTTTGTAAAGATAACTCGGTACAATAGTCGTTCAGTAACTCATGTGACGACGGAGTGGCCTTATCAGTTATTTTCGGAAATATATTTTGTTTCCTCCTCGACATTAGATTGTTCTTCATACATTCCGATTATTGAGGTATTAGTTAAAAAACATTCTCTTTTCAGGTGATTTTATACTAAACTGAAATATTTAAATGTTTATTGTTTCGTTAGCAAACTTTCAGATTTACTTCGTACAATTATTTAAAAGAATGATCGAAAAGGGAAGATACATCTAGTAGTAACGCAAAAATTGTGATGTTTTGACTCCATCTCTCTCTATAATAACAAAAAGTAACGCTGATACGCTTAACCCCTCAATTGTTTATGGAACAGTTTGGTGAGCCACCCCCACCCCGCCCTGTCACAAAAAAGGACTTTTAACAAGGTTTGTCAAGCTAAAGGATCTCCTCGATATTTCTTGACGATCCGCCGTTATTTTAAACGATCGTATTTCAGTATTTTTTTTTTGTTTAATAAAACACACATAAATTTTGTTTTATTTATATGTATCTAAAATCATTTTTGAAATAAAAATTTATTAAAATTTTGTTTTCATTTCCACAACATAGCCGTGTTAAGGTCAGATCTGCTAGAAACATACTTTGCTTTAACAATCGCCCAGTTTCAGTTTTCTGATGGTTTTGCCACAAAAAACGTCCAGTTTTATCAATTGAAATTACAGATTAAATCCCCACAAAGAGGGTATTGTCCCATCTGTTATTTCGAATCATAAAACAAGTCTTGAAAACCTTCAATTGATGTATTCAATAAATAATATCATTTAAATAAATGTGCAACAAATATCTTAATTGAAAGTTAAAAATTAATTTAACTCTTCTAAAAATTTCTCTTGTACTCTTTGTTGTACTGTTTGTCAACAAACCCATTTCCATAACAGTACGATAAAGAACGTGATCGGCATTGAAATTCTTTTCATCTTTACTTTGTGTGTTTCACAAGTGGCTATCATTTTACTTACTACATTTGCATCTAACGTGCATCGTTTCAAAGTACACATTGAATGCACATCAGCTGCGAACTGAGTTAAGCTCTTCCATTGCCTAGAAACCGTTACAATTGGCTGCCTGTGAATGGTGCAGCAACAAGTACCGTACGGGAGAAATTGTCACACAGTACTGAAGAGAGCATTCTCAAGAATGTAGATCTGATTGAAGTGTGCAAATACTTCACTCCAATAGAACACTGGAGCAGCACACTTCAGATAAACGCATCCCCTCAACGGAAAATGGCTGGTAGGGATGGGGTCGGTAAGCGTTCATCAATTGTTAGTTTGCAGCGTAGATCTATTTCCGTGTCGTGTGCAAACTTCCGTCACTGAATCACTTCGATCGACTGTACACTGAGAATGCTCATTTCGACAAACGCAACTGTGTCTTTCGGTAACAGATGCACATAACGTTACCCTAGCACAGGAATGGAACCCCGAGCCGATGCTCGGAAACGGAAGTAAATTGTGTTGCTAACAGCACCGTACTATGATGGCCGGAAGCTCTACAGTATCGTGCTTTCAGCAACCACGACAGAACAGCCTTATGATGATTATTGGTGCTTTTGCGAAAGGGTTTTGCGGTTGGGTTTCAGCCGCCTGGCTGAGACACGAGACTGTGGGGGCCCCCGGTTCGGAAATAGGATTTCCTGTAGCAAAAACCAGCTACGAATAGCGCTCGCTTACATTTCCTACAATGGGTTGGGTCCTGTGAATAGATTTCGATAACGAAACATCATGAAGGCGGAATGGTCGTTTTATGAGTTTCCGACATGGTGAAGAAATATCACTCTTTGATTGGTACGTTACTACTGCTTGAGAGAACCCCCCGTTACTACTGCCTCGAAATGAGTACTACAGAAAATGCATCCCTAGTGCTTCACTTGAAGGGCTTCTCCGGATGTTAAAGGAAACTTTTGAGTTCAACTATTTATTGAAAAACTGTTTCGCCCAGAAAAGCATAAACGAACGGGTATATTCGAACGTAAAGCTTCTTCATAATCTGTCCAACAGTTTCAATTCACCGTTGTCCGTTGTCAATTAACCGGCCTTTAACCTCAATCAAAGCTATCTCAGGTGAAGACTTCGGACGGAAGGTTAAGACAAGGATGGTGATTATAAACTGTAATTAAAAAGTTTGCCGAGAAAAAGTTTTGCTTCCAGCCAATCAGATTTCCTTTTTTTGCTTGCTTTCAAACAAGTAAAAAGCAAGAAACGAAGTCCTGCGCGTGGAGGGACCAAGATTCGTCTTAAACGGGGAATGAAAAGAACTTTTTCCTGAAGAAAAACGTGGGCAAAAATAATCTACTAAAAGACACCGAGAAATGGTAAATTGAGGCACATTTTTCTAGTGACTGTGAGGGGCATATGATTATGCCTTAGTCGTTTTGCTTCTTGCTTCTCGTGAAACTAATCTATTAGATGACGCTTTCACTCAATATATCGAGCGGTATTTCGGATGGGATAGACACGACCCAGGTTCAACCGTGTGTGAAACTGTCAGCTGACCGGAACCGACCAGTGTAGTGTTGGAACTTTGTTCGACATCTTTACCATTTCTTATGTGCTCTTCTCTAACAGCTCTGTTTTCTCCTTGTTGCTTCCAAACTGTGGCTTGTATGATCTGTCATTTGATCATCGTGCGGTTTGTTCGCATCCGCTCGCAGCATGGTTACGGCCGGCCCAACCGCAGCGGCAGACAATTTAGAAGGTCAATACTAACTCAATTACGCTAATGGAAGAACAAATACGAGTGTCAAGGGAGGCGGGGCGGACTATTCGCTCAGCTCAGCCGATGTTGTAAGCCGAGGGCGGTTTATTTTCATCTTCCTGCCATTTCCATTGCAGCCATTTCTTTTTTCTGCCGCCATACCGTGAGCGTACGTACAGAAGCAATTGAAATTTCATAAATCTAACAGCCGATCTGTTGGCAGCCGGCCTCATGATTAACATCAATAATTCATTCTCCACAATCTTTCTTCCCTGTGGGAGAAAAGCACCGGGAGACCTTCATCCCGTATCACACGTAAGTATACGAAGAAAGTTGCTTTTGAAGCTAGTTTTGTAGATGTAGGTGATGCGTAGCGAATCGTGATCGTGTGAAACAGGGAGTTTATGGAAAGGATGCAATGATTTATACAGCAGCGACGATGTTTTCCAATCATGGCCACTTATCCTTCCACCTTAACCTTTAACATAGTGGCATTTGGATGATCACGTTTCTCGTATATGAGAGTGTTTTTATGTGTGTGTGTGGTGAAAAGGTACATCCGAATATTGGGAGCGTAGGTCAAGAATGATGTGATGTGATTTATGCTTGATGAAGAACAAGTCATAGAACTGGTTCACATTTTTATCTGCTTCAATACACACATTCATCAACAGCTTTGTCCTTGCCATTCATCGACGTCAGCAGAAATTAATCGTAATTTAAATTCTAGTTCCCATAACAATTCTGCAATCAACTGTAGACTTTCACTGTGTTGAAATGATATTCATTATCGTCATCTTCTTCACGTGCCTAACTATGCAATCATATCGTCCAGCGGGACCAAAGGCACAAAGCCACCGGAAGCATCGTACCATTGCGCACGGTTTCTATGAAATTATTCCACTTTGATTGCTTATCTAAGCATTTGTATGGGGCAAGCTGATTATTACTCATTTCTGTGGAAAGCTACATATAAAAAGCATTTTGTTTTGATTGCATTTAAAGTAACACGTCAATGACAATGAAATGTGATAGCATGATCTTGTGGTATGGATTTCATGGAAATTTAATTCAATGGTTCGTTAGCATGAGAGTAAATAACGCTTTATGTATGTTTAACAACATAATTGTATGTTTCCTTCAATATATGATATACTCTTCTCAGTGCCTTCAATATATGATATACTCTTCTCAGTGCCATGGAAATTTTAATTATTTAAAGGCTCATAATTTTCTCTATACTGGAATGTTCAATGCATGAAATTCATCCTATAATTGGTCGAGCTTCTTTGATTCAGTAAATCCTCTCGATTAAAACTTCGGCCACATCATAAGACTCATCAGAAAAATATAAATAGATGTAAAAAATATTAATAAGCAGTACAAAAAGCTTAAAGCATTTCATTATGTTTTGCGGCAATGAAACTGTTGTACAATCTATCAGAGTTTAGTGTTGTTTCATTCATTATTTTTGTTTTCTTTTCAAACTCTTTTGTTTTCTTTAATTTTTTTTATTAAACCACACATAAATTAAATAAAATTTTACTTATTTCCCATTTTCTACATCGATTCATTTATATTCTGTTCCATTTTTAAAGCTTAAATTTCTTTTGATAAAGCAATTTGAGCAGTTAAAGCAATACGGCCAGGCCGGTCTTTCATAAAATAAAAAAAGTAAAAATAAATATTCTTCTCTCTCTTCCCACCTAGTTTTTTTTAAATTTTAAGCGATGCACACATAAAATGAACGTATCATTAACATTCCACAAGCGGGTTCGGTTGCGTCTTCATCAGATTCTTTCGATTCACAATACAACAAAACAAGTGTTTTCCTTCTCCTAGGATCTGCAGAAGTGCTAGAAAAACCCGTAACCGATCCTTTTCTGGTTACGGTATGAAAAAACCTCCAACTTTAACAAAACGCAAAACCATTCCACCCGACACGGAGAGAATTGCTGCTTACTATTGGAAAATAATGAACGCCACGGTTGGAGTATTTCGGTCCGATTTGGAGGCGTTCCTTGTCTGGCAACAATTTCGCCTCTCCGTATCCTTCGCCGATGAAACATGCCGAGAATGTTGTACCATTCAACGCGTTAAAGAAGGCACAATTTTACCACCCACTTGATGTCATTTTTTGTGTCGAGCAAAGACACGCCGAGGAAGATAGGAAAATATGCGCTACGAAAATAAAAACATGGAAAAACAAACTAAAACGTTCATCCTTCAAGAAATGGTCCCGGGCACTGTTGAAGGGAAAAGCAAATTGTAAAGAATTTGGAATTCTTTGCACGGCAGGAAAATTTCAACACTGTAAAAAGTTGAACGTTCAACCTGAAATAGGGAATGGTACTCTTAAGAAGCTGCCATGCAAGCGCAAGCGGAACGCGATGAAAAGAAAACACATATTTTTTTCTAGTTTTTATTTGCTTTTTATTTGCAAAAGAAAAAATATATAAGCAAAAGAATCATTTCACATTTGCAGATATCCGGCCTACCTTTTCCCAATTCCGGAGATTGTAATTGATTAGAAGCATTACCGGAAGGCCTATTTCCTGCAGGAACACGTTGCTGATGGATTTCTGCGAAAAGGTACTCACAAATGGAGTCTGTTTTCGAGCCGAAAATTTTCTTTTCCTTCCGCTCATCAATTATCGGCAATCCATTTTATTTTATTTCACCATTCGTTTGCGCCACTTCTTCCGTCATCCATTCAGGCACTAATTTCGTACCATTTCAGCACAGTAATAAAGTGCACGATAAGTAACGCAGAGAGAGACAAAAAATACTCCCGCTAAAAATTCAATTTCAATTAGTGCTACATTAACATTCCCTGCCTGTTTCATTGTGCCTGCTTTACTTGCCTTCCTAGCGGTACCATTTTTGTGCAAACATTCCATTCACCATTTAACTCCATTAAAGTCAATCCCAAATGATCCACCCGCCGGGCCGGGATAGATGAGGCGACATTACGCGAATTAAGTCGAACCATCAGTGCGTCAATAATTGGTCGCAAACGCGTGGCGCCAATATTTGAACCGTTTTTGTGAGTAAAGTCCTCCCGCATCAAAGAACCAGCCCACCATAAATCACGCCCCGATAGATCGATCGCAAATCCAACCCCTCGATGGTACGTCTGTTGGCACATGTCGCATTTAACCGAATGTGCACATTGTGCGCATCGATGGCAGTGAATGCAAATAAATAATTTAATGCACGGCCAGTGAATTATAAGTGTCGCGTTTGAGTGTATGAGATTTTTATAGCCACTTCGTGCCGTGTGTGTTTTTCTGTGGTTGGTTTCGTTGGGCATCGTGATGATACGCACAAAGGGGATTAATTGCCGATCGATGACGATTGATGATGCCGGACCGGGGTGTGATCGACTGTTGGGATAATTTATGTCCTGCAATGGACGATGGGAATGTTACACGAAATGTGTGTAATGAATATATCATGACTGTCGATGAATGTTTGACAACGTTTTATTCGAGCTGATCGAATAGTTATAAAAATGTCTGATGGAACAGTTTTTTTTTAATAATTACATACTAGCTTAAATAAAACAAGTTTATGATATTTTTCATCAAAGCTTGGAGCTTTTAGTTTAGAATTCTTCTTCTTTCCAGGCCTGCTCACGGTCGAGCACGTCGCCAATCCGTTTAAAAGAAATTCGGTCCAGGGCTGTTTTCGATCTACGACAGGTTCGACACCACCTGATCCAGCGAACGAGCTAGCTGTGCTCCTCTACGTCTCGAGGCAGAAGGGTCGCTGACGAGCACCTTCCTGGTGGGGCATGAGTCCGGCATCCTCATCACGAGGACCAGCCATCTTATCCTTCCGGCTTTGACAACCGTCAGAATATCTGCACCGCCAAACAGCTCAACTAGCTCCTGGCTCATTCTCCTTCAATACAAGCCCTGATCGCACACACTAGAGATGAGAATAACAACTCTTTTTAGTGAATCAACTCAGAGTAAATGAGTCCATATTACGAGTCAGCTCGCTTAACGACTCATTTCCGAGACATAAAAAAACCTCGGCATAAATCTCCTAAGGCCTTAACTTTTTTTTGGGAAATTTAACAAAAAATTTTAAATTGATTTACTTTAATGCGAATTAGTTAAAGTTTCCTAAGGCTCATTTTTGCACAATGATTTGCCTATAACTCGGTCGGTATCCAACGGATCGCCAATCTTTAACCTGTGGTCGATAGATGGCACCAAAAGCTACATTTTCTTCTTGGACGGCCATGCCCTCAGATGTCTGTGCCAGAAGTTATGCGAGGAACCATGTTCCTTACCCTGTTTGAGAAAATGTAAAATTTTCCTCATTTTTGCACCAAATTTTGCCTATAAATCGGTCAGTATCCAACGGATCGCCAATCTTTAACCTGTGGTCGATAGATGGCACCAAAAGCTACATTTTCTTCTTGGACGGCCATGCCCTCAGATGTCTGTGCCAGAAGTTATGCGAGGAACCAAGTTCCTTACCCTGTTTGAGAAAATGTAAAATTTTCCTCATTTTTCTGCAGTTCAGCAAAATTTTTAAATGTGATATATTTTATTGCGAATTTGTTGCAATAAGTTTCTTTTCACTCAAATAATGCTTTAAATTAAAAAAAGAATAAAAAATCAGAAAAAAATTTCAAAAAAATTTCTCACTCGAAAATTTTATAAGGGGTACCCCTTACGTTTTTTTGAGAAATTTTGCAAAAAAACTAAAATTGATTTATTTTAATGCCAATTGGTTGCAATGTGTTTCTTTTCACTCAAGTAATGCTTTAAATAAAAAAAAGAGTAAAAAATAATAAAAAAAATTCAAAAAATTCAAAAAAATGAATATTTACTAAGGCTCATTTTTGCACAATGATTTGCCTATAACTCGGTCGGTATCCAACGGATCGCCAATCTTTAACCTGTGGTCGATAGATGGCACCTATGGCTACATTTTCTTCCTGGACGGCCATGCCCTCAGATGTCTGTGCCAGAAGTTATGCGAGGAACCAAGTTCCTTACCCTGTTTGAGAAAATGTAAAATTTTCCTCATTTTTGCACCAAATTTTGCCTATAAATCGGTCAGTATCCAACGGATCGCCAATCTTTAACCTGTGGTCGATAGATGGCACCAATGGCTACATTTTCTTCTTGGACGGCCATGCCCTCAGATGTCTGTGCCAGAAGTTATGCGAGGAACCAAGTTCCTTACCCTGTTTGAGAAAATGTAAAATTTTCCTCATTTTTCTGCAATTCAGCAAAATTTTTAAATGTGATATATTTTATTGCGAATTTGTTGCAATAAGTTTCTTTTCACTTAAATAATGTTTTAAATTAAAAAAAGAATAAAAAATTAGAAAAAAATTTCAAAAAAATTTTTCACTCGAAAATTTCATAAGGGGTACCCCTTACGTTTTTTTTGAGAAATTTTGCAAAAAAACTAAAATTGATTTATTTTAATGCCAATTGGTTGCAATGTGTTTCTTTTCACTCAAGTAATGCTTTAAATAAAAAAAAAGTAAAAAATAATAAAAAAAATTCAAAAAATTCAAAAAAATGAATATTTACCAAGGCTCATTTTTGCACAATGATTTGCCTATAACTCGGTCGGTATCCAACGGATCGCCAATCTTTAACCTGTGGTCGATAGATGGCACCAATGGCTACATTTTCTTCTTGGACGGCCATGCCCTCAGATGTTTGTGCCAGAAGTTATGCGAGGAACCAAGTTCCTTACCCTGTTTGAGAAAATGTAAAATTTTCCTCATTTTTCTGCAGTTCAGCAAAATTTTAAATGTGATATATTTTATTGCGAATTTGTTGCAATAAGTTTCTTTTCACTCAAATAATGCTTTAAATTAAAAAAAGAATAAAAAATCAGAAAAAAATTTCAAAAAAATTTTTCACTCGAAAATTTCATAAGGGGTACCCCTTACGTTTTTTTGAGAAATTTTGCAAAAAAACTAAAATTGATTTATTTTAATGCCAATTGGTTGCAATGTGTTTCTTTTCACTCAAGTAATGCTTTAAATAAAAAAAAGAGTAAAAAATAATAAAAAAAATTCAAAAAATTCAAAAAAATGAAAATTTACTAAGGCTCATTTTTGCACAATGTTTTGCCTATAACTCGGTCGGTATCCAACGGATCGCCAATCTTTAACCTGTGGTCGATAGATGGCACCTATGGCTACATTTTCTTCCTGGACGGCCATGTCCTCAGATGTCTGCGCCAGAAGTTATGCGAGGAACCAAGTTCCTTACCCTGTTTGAGAAAATGTAAAATTTTCCTCATTTTTGCACCAAATTTTGCCTATAACTCGGTCGGTATCCAACGGATCGCCAATCTTTAACCTGTGGTCGATAGATGGCACCAATGGCTACATTTTCTTCTTGGACGGCCATGCCTTCAGATGTTTGTGCCAGAAGTTATGCGAGGAACCAAGTTCCTTACCCTGTTTGAGAAAATGTAAAATTTTCCTCATTTTTCTGCAATTCAGCAAAATTTTTAAATGTGATATATTTTATTGCGAATTTGTTGCAATAAGTTTCTTTTCACTCAAATAATGCTTTAAATTAAAAAAAGAATAAAAAATCAGAAAAAAATTTCAACAAAAATTTTCCACTCGAAAATTTCATAAGGGGTACCCCTTACGTTTTTTTTGAGAAATTTTGCAAAAAAAACTAAAATTGATTTATTTTAATGCCAATTGGTTGCAATGTGTTTCTTTTCACTCAAGTAATGCTTTAAATAAAAAAAAGAGTTAAAAATAATAAAAAAATTCAAAAAATTCAAAAAAATGAAAATTTACTAAGGCTCATTTTTGCACCATGTTGTTCCTATAACTCGGTCAGTATCCAACGGATCGCCAATCTTTAACCTGTGGTCGATAGATGGCACCTATGGCTACAATTTCTTTCTGGACGGCCATGCCCTCAGATGTCTGCGCCAGAAGTTATGCGAGGAAAAAAGTTCCTTACCCTGTTTGAGAAAATGTAAAATTTTCCTCATTTTTGCACCAAATTTTGCCTATAACTCGGTCGGTATCCAACGGATCGCCAATCTTTAACCTGTGGTCGATAGATGGCACCAATGGCTACATTTTCTTCCTGGACAGCCATGCCCTCAGATGTCTGTGCCAGAAGTTATGCGAGGAACCAAGTTCCTTACCCTGTTTGAGAAAATGTAAAATTTTCCTCATTTTTGCACCAAATTGTGCCTATAAATCGGTCAGTATCCAACGGATCGCCAATCTTTAACCTGTGGTCGATAGATGGCACCAAAAGCTACATTTTCTTCTTGGACGGCCATGCCCTCAGATGTCTGTGCCAGAAGTTATGCGAGGAACCAAGTTCCTTACCCTGTTTGAGAAAATGTAAAATTTTCCTCATTTTTCTGCAGTTCAGCAAAATTTTAAATGTGATATATTTTATTGCGAATTTGTTGCAATAAGTTTCTTTTCACTCAAATAATGCTTTAAATTAAAAAAAGAATAAAAAATCAGAAAAAAATTTCAAAAAAAATTTTCACTCAAAAATTTCATAAGGGGTACCCCTTACGTTTTTTTTTGAGAAATTTTGCAAAAAAACTAAAATTGATTTATTTTAATGCCAATTGGTTGCAATGTGTTTCTTTTCACTCAAGTAATGCTTTAAATAAAAAAAAGAGTAAAAAATAATAAAAAATATTCAAAAAATTCAAAAAAATGAAAATTTACTAAGGCTCATTTTTGCACAATGTTTTGCCTATAACTCGGTCAGTATCCAACGGATCGCCAATCTTTAACCTGTGGTCGATAGATGGCACCTATGGCTACATTTTCTTCCTGGACGGCCATGTCCTCAGATGTCTGCGCCAGAAGTTATGCGAGGAACCAAGTTCCTTACCCTGTTTGAGAAAATGTTAAATTTTCCTCATTTTTGCACCAAATTTTGCCTATAACTCGCTCGGTATCAAACAGATCGCCAATCTTTAAGCCGTGGTCGATAGATGGCACCAATGGCTACATTTTCTTCCTGGACGGCCATGCCCTCAGATGTCTGTGCCAGAAGTTATGCGAGGAACCAAGTTCCTTACCCTGTTTGAGAAAATGTAAAATTTTCCTCATTTTTGCGCCAAATTTTGCCTATAACTCGGTCGGTATCCAACGGATCGCCAATCTTTAACCTGTGGTCGATAGATGGCACCAATGGCTACATTTTCTTCCTGGACGGCCATGCCTTCAGATGTCTGTGCCAGAAGTTATGCGAGGAACCAAGTTCCTTACCCTGTTTGAGAAAATGTAAAATTTTTCTCATTTTTCTGCAATTTATGGTTTGATGGTTTGATACTTTTTTAAAATTCTTTTTGTAGTTATTATTAACATTTATCTTGAATGCCTTGTGGTAATTTTAGCGCAAATGAAATTTTGAGAAAAAAAATACAATGTATTTAAATGCTTAATACGTCATATATTCAGTTTATTGACTATTTATTTTTATCCTTCCCGATAAACCACCATTAATTGTAATGAGTCTAATCTGCATTTCCCTGCAACAAGTAAAATAACTCAACAATGTGTTCCGTACCGCGTGTGACATTGTGTACCGGTTGGTAAAAATGTAGGACAACAAAAATAGACATATTGTGTAAGCAGTTCATGCTCTTCCTGGAAACACAGCTTTGCAAAAAGCGTGGTTTCAATTTAACGTCCTCACTGCACGCACTTCCGCCCGATCGGTACGATTCTTGCTTGACATAAATGCGTCACACTAACGAGACGGTGCTAAATTGTAGCATTTGTGTGACTTCATGCTTCAACCAGCCGAAACAGCATAATTTGTGTGGTGATGAATTCTTAATTGTTGTCGTGTAAAATGCGAAATGCGGCAGCGAGCACAATGATTGCATCTGCAAATTGGATTGCAATTGTTACTGCTGCGAAGCGTTAGAACAGTAGTGGAATAATGTGTTCTCTTTAGGACATTTTTTCCCTATTCCTTTAAATAGAAATCATCTCGAAAGCGTACATTGGAAGAACAGCACTGTCCCATTTAATTCGCTATGAACTGCTTATTGTGACATTGTACTGCGAAAGTGTGTCAGTTTGTGTCATAGATTTATTGTGGCTTAATTCATTTAGCACAATTGAGAAGGGTACGACTAGCAAAACCGACTAATATGAGGCATTGTACACAACAGGAGGGGGAGCACAAGCACATAATTCCGAATGTTCCCGCTCTAACTGAGCTTGTTAATCATTTCGGTGCGAAGCTGGGTTGGATTCCAAATCTAGCATAAAACCTTCGTCCGAAACATGTCAGTTAGTTGCAGAAATTTAGAAATTATTTCAGTGGAAAAATGGCAAAATGTTTGTTCGAACAAAACCAAACCAAAGTGGTAAACCGTCGGGTAGCAAACACTCAACCAATATTCACCCATTATGCAGGGATATTTAGCAATAATGCTATTTATTCACCAATGAACCTTTTCCCCCGTGGCTAAACTTTATCCGCGCAGCTCACTTTTCCCTTTTTCTCCCCTTGTGCAAATGTAATAGAAACCTCCCATGGCATTGTTTGCAGAATGAAATAATTAAATTATTTACAAAACCATCTCGAGGGGACATCCCGAGCAAATGCATTTACCTTTGCGGGGCTGACCATTGCAGGTGTTCATGTTACGTTACAGTGTGCGCAACAAGCACTTGCGCTCGAGGTCGATTAGAGCGATACGGATTAAAGGTTGGCACCCACTTTTGTGTATGCAACGGCGTTTTAATTGCATCCTGGCACGGTTTGCTTCGGTTTGCATTTTGGTTTTAGCACATGAACATTAGTGGGTTAGGATGCGTTGCAACGCTTGCAGGAGAACTTAACGATGATTCTGTAATGTGAAATAATGGAAAGCAGTGCTTTTTCCTTGACCTGGAAAACTATATATCAGTATGTTTATAGCATAATTTTCTAATCAAGAAAACGTGCAAATTGTGTAACGTATTAGTTTGGGTTTTGTGGACATTACAAAATGTTATTCGTTTGAAGTTATTACGTTAGAATCACCTTTTACATATATCAATTCTGGATTTCAGGATTTTTGTGGTGTTTGCAATGATGTACCTTTAGGAAAATCCCAATTTTTCTGGAATTTATTTTCTGAGTTTTTACTGGGTTTTTATCAATTTCGTTTATATCCATCGAAATATTAAATTATTCAATTAAATATTAAATCTTTTCACTTAAATTGCACTAAAGCATAACAACAACAAAAATTCGAGAAAAGCATATCCAGGTCAACCGAAACTTGATTGGTATTTTCTGTACTTGCTTTTGACCGACTATTTTGACCAAGAATTTTCATTAAAAATTTTCCACAAAATGAAAAACAACATGTTTGGTATAGCACCGGGTGTATGTGAAGGATATACACCGTAATTGAAATACTTCAAATATTTGAAACTATTCTCAAGTTTTTTTTAATTTAGACTTCAAATCACATCTTTTTAAGAAAAACATCCACTTTTGCTTATTTCTACTCAAAGCTGCAAATTAAAACAAAAAACTGAAAACACTCTATCGATCAATTCAATGTTTGCAGTTGCCTGTAACCAGCACACGGTTCTGATTACCATTGCAAAATATTCCATTTCCATCCATACACACACAAATGTGTCAGATGTTGGAATGCTGAGTAGCTGATTCGATCCGTACCTGTTCCATTCTAATCCAAGTCAGAATCAAACGGCAACGACAAACATCTTCCTTACCTATGAGAATCCATCCCGGCAACTTGACACACACTGTCCCGGGTCTTTTATGTTTTGCAAGTGAACTTTACTACTGCACTGCAAAGAAAATCGATCGTCTTCCACACACTACTTTGTGTGTCTCATTTTCGCAGCAAAACCCACCATATGCAACGCCAACTCACCTAGTTCTCGTTCTTGTTTCCCCATTCACCGAAACTAATTCTTCCCTTTTTATGCAATACCATCGCTGTCGGAAGTCTCAAACCGTCAAACCGGGACGGGAGTTCTTGTGCGAACGGCACTGGAACGGTTACAAAGATGAAGAAAACCAAACATGTGTCGCACACGGTCACAGTGATGCGCGCGTCTGATGTGCCACGGTATCCCCGCGTGACAGTACCTGTCGCGGCATGCAAAGTGGTTCGTTTGTCAATGTAAGCCAACGTCAGGGAGCTACTAACGACTTACAAATATACCCGGGGTGGCTCCGTTCCAAGCGCGAACAGACAAACAGCACAAGGAAGACGTGGCGTGTGTCAAACCGCGTGACAAGTAACACGCCCCACACTCACGACGTGTTGCTTTGCTGGTCGGAATATTCACATCGCGTTGGGTTTATGTGCAAAAAAGGTGAAGGATTTTCAATTTTCCTTTCGAACTGAAATGGAAACTGATGAGCGGGCAGGTAAGTGATGTTAATGAAACGAAATGAAGAAAAATGTTCCGGAACAGCGGCCTCGTTTGTTGCATCTAGGCATCCGGATCTTTTCCCCTTTTGGAGATACTTTGATCTCCGGAGTGCTTTTAAAGTAAGTTCTAAATTAAAGATCACTTTGGTACTAACTTCTAACTAAGGTCATTGTAGTGCATAATACAGCGAAAACGCTACAGTACAAAAACCGAGCTAGCAGTACGTATCATTGAAGCTTTAATTGAGGATAAGATTTTAACACATGATACGCGTAAGGCATGTCTGCAAATTAGAACATTGCTTCAAGGATACTCCTACTGAGTGCTAGTTTCAGTTAAAAAGCTTCACCGAATGGTATGGGTTTAATTAAAAATAAACCCTTATCGTGTCCCGTTCGTTACACTTCTCAAAATCAAGGACTAGCCAATGAAGCGTTACCAAAGATACGTACAATGGCTAAAGTAAAAACCCAGGTCGGTAAGTGGAGGACAAACAATAATTTGCTGAACTCTCTCACTGAGCTCGCCCGTATCCTTCCGTCGACGGGAACGACCAGAATCAGAGCCCCCGCAACCACATTTGATGAAAGAGCATTTCATTCAAGATGTGCGAACATAAAAGTGCATTCCTACCCTGGGCTCTTTGTGTTTATGTGGTGACTCCCACCGGTCACAAAGTAAACGACAACGTTTAACGGTTTCGTCGTCTTCATATCCACATTCAGCTTGAATTCTTCTTCACACAAAGGGAATGGTGACTACGTCGACTAAACCTTCTTGCAACTACCTGGGCGTAGACGTAGAATTCCTACTGACACACACACACAACAGTCCTTGCCTTCTGGAGCTTCCAAGTTGTTTATGGTTTGCGGGTATTTGTTAGCCCTGTATGCCATGCCAACCAATGTATGCCATGCCAATGTGCTGGTCGGGGACGAAAGACAAATTCCTTGGGGGAAACAACTTGCAAATAATAGTGGCACTCGTGGCTTTATCCGATAAAGCCGACGATTCGGTGCGGTTTGCACTTGTGGAGCTGCATTTAGCCAAGAGTTCCAACGTCTTTCAAACGGTCAATCTAATGCTATGGGGGTGTCCTATAACGTATATAGCCTTTAAGCTACCTTGTGCAAACGAACAACTCGAGGAGTGGCAATTGTTGGTTGGCTTTTTTTTACGTATTCTTTAGGTCAGTTTGACTTTATTTCCCCTACCAGGCAAAGATTCACACAGGTGTGGGTTTATGGGTTTTCCGGGAATAAACTGATCTGAACAGGTCGGAAGTCGAAGCAATCCCAAAACAGCACCCACTGTAATAGTTTCCGGCGAATTTGAGTAATCCTTTCTGCTGTTTGTGAGAGTGTTTGAAGACACCGTGTGATCTCTTTTGCCCGAGAGTGCTGCTTGTTTGATGCTTGTTTATCTTGGTATCACTCCAAATCCCACTTCAAAGCTACACGTGCAGGTTTGGAAAAAGAGGAAAGTAAACCAGAAAGGACGCCTCTAGCAAACACGCAGAAGTGACTTTGATATTCATGCTCATGCAACTGAAGCATCGACCGTACGTCCTTCTTTATTAAGTAAATATCCAAAGTGAACAATGGAATCGACTATTTTCTGAAGGTGGATGGCCTGGAGCACTCAGTCTTTTGAGGTGCTTTTTCTTCATGCGTGTTAAACAACGAATAAATTAAAAAATGCTTAATAGTTTTCATCAAAGAATCAAAAGATATAACGCCTCTGACATATAACGGTCTAACGTGGGACCGATCTCATCGGACGAGCAGTCAACAAATCCATCTTCACAAACGATGGATCGTGGTTATAGCTTCTGTGTTTTGGTGAAGCTGACCACCGCGAAAGCGTCTCGTGGCATGGCACGAGTTCCAGCAGTGGTAAAACGCAAAACCAGATAAGAAAGTGCGCTTATAAATAATGCGCGATGTCCCGCGCTTGACAAGCTTGTTTATATCATTTTGATTCAATTTAGCCGTCTACACGAGGGGTGATGTATGCTCGTTGCGCCGTGGGACCTTTCACTGACAAGGCTAGGAAGTGCAGAAGGTCATTCGCATTGAGGTTGAGAATGGTTGGAATAAAATTCCCGCACGGTTCCGCCGCAGAAGCTGTAGCGCCAACACTATTTATCTTGCTGCTTTTATACGGATTGAATTTATGTTTTTTTTCTCACCCAGAGTTTTTGATGAGCATGGTTTAACACTTTAAATATATAAAACTAGATAATGAAAAAGAATGTTATTATGGCTTACATGTTCGGTGCTATAAATTTAATAAATTGAACAATGATTCTTATTGAAATTATTTGGTTGTATTGTCTGCTGTTGCTGCAGGCGTTCGGAGCCAGGTTTCTGATATATTTACTTCTGTATCTAGTCTCCTGTTCTTCAACTGCTTTAAAATTTTTGACTTTAGACGAACTTATAGACCAAAACATATATTCCAACAATATATTGGAGAAACTTCGTCAATCTGTTTGACGAAAAGAAGAAATAACAATTATTTCGTTATCAATCTTTGCTCTATAAATCATCTTGTATCAACATGGCGGTTACGTTTATCAAGAGCTTGTAGAATTAATTTATTTAAAATTCATGGGAATATTTTTATCAATAATGATGAATAAATTATCAGAATTTCCTACTTTTTCATAACTACTTCCTACTTTTAATAACTATCATAAGTTCCTGCACTGTATCCCTATGAGAGGAGCGATATTTCACTAAAAACCTTAACTCCTTTCTGACCAGTTCTTTTTATTACCCTTTGCTGTTTTAAAATTCTTAATTTGGAGGACTCTACAGTGTACAAATAATTATGGTGTTAAAGCTCAGCATTTATTACCACTTGGGGATAAAAAGTTCTTTCAAAGCTGTAATAAATAACTATAAAAGTAACTGCTCTAAAGATTTAATTTAAGTTTTACCCTTCTATTCAATATTTTTATGTTTACTTTCACTTTCAGGCTTCCAACTTTGCAGTCAAGGTTCAAGGCTCTTAACATAATTATTCAAGTTAATGTGACATTTCAGAACATTTCTTTTTTAAGAGCTTTTAAATTGAAATACTTAAGAAATGGAGCGTCTATATATTTTTTACTAATTTCTTATACTCAAGAAACGCTCCAATTTGTCATACTTGTTTGCTCCACCGGAAAGAATTAATCAGTCAAATGAAGTAGAAACTTTCAAAGCAACAAAAAAAAACTCCACAAAAGCAATAAATCTTCCAAACTGTGTCGATTGTAGCACCAAATCAAGAATCATGCCTTGTTCACTAAGCCATGCATGTTGCTATTCCTTCTTTATGACCACACCATTAACACCAATTTCCTCTTCCACTTGATTTACTACACATTTGCACAGCTGCACTTTTATTCGCACGATCCAAAAGTGGTACCAAAGCGTTCCAATCAAATCGGTTGCCTTCTATTTACCACCCTGCAGCGGTTCTTATCCGTTTCCCGTATTGCACTACGAAAGGAATGACTTTTGCAGCACCCCGAAAAGCCCATAAATCTGACAACAATTTAAACAAAGTTGCTCTGACCATTTCGTCCCCGTCGGGGGCGAAGGTTCATGCTTTTCCATTCCGGAAGCATTCCGCTAGCCCGTACCGAATGTGTGGGATCTTCTAGCCACTCCACGTGTTTCGTACGTACAGTTTGCGTGTTGCATACTGTTTTGGGGTGGTGGTGCGAGTCGTGCACTATCAATCGACCAATAATTTATTAATTGGCGCAAAGCAACGTATGATTGGATCAATTTGTAATATCAGCCACGCTTCGCAAAGTTTAGTGGAGCACCGTTTATGCGCTCGCTCCCCCTACCGCCAACGGAGATCACATCAACAAGTTAATTAAAACTTGTCCTACGATCGCCGTGTTCGTGTGCGGTTCCATTCATCATGCACACACGTCGGTTTTTGCGGTGCAGTTGCAGCATTTTGTTGGCATGGCGTGCGTTGCGCTAGCGTGCCCGTTTGGGATTTCGCATCCATTCACAGTTCCACAGCTCTTGTATCCTCCCTTCCTTCCTTTTCGCACTCTTTTGGCTCCTTTAGCAGGCGTGTCCGGTGGGAGATAATCTGATTTATGCCGTGGTGTAACGGAAAGGTTTTGCTGTTAAGTGCACCTGCTGAGCTTGCAGTAAAACGGGAGCATATGTGGTGCTGCCCAAGGAAGCAGACCAGCGCTTAAGGGCATGATCTTAAGACAGTGCTTCGGACTGCGGTTGGTGTACCGTCATCACCGGGAAAGTAGTTCCCGGCTACCTGTGCCGACGTACTCGACGGTGCATTGGAATGGACGTGTTAAGGCCGATATAGGGTGCCTGGGTTGGCAATTAGAGTGGGTTTGATCAGGACAGGAAACAGAATAATTACATACCATTTTGATAGCGATCTGGTCGATAGCAACGGAAGACCAATTGGATTGTTCTGAAAGGAAACAGAGAGCATTTGTTGATTATCGATCTATCTGACGTTTTCATTTGAAACAAATAGTTTTGCAATGGATTCCAAGAATATACAATTTGATTTTAATTACTATCCAATAATTGTTTCATCTGTACATTGATACGTACCAGATGGAGTTTTGGGTTTTATTTGAAATTTAAGTTACCTTTTGTCATTTTATATATTCTTTTTTAAATCCAATTTTAAGTAATTTCAGGAAAATATAATTTTAACATTTGAATAACTTTTATAGTTTAAAAAAATTGTTATAACAATACTAAATATTTGTCTGATTTTGTTAAAATAATTTGGGCAAGCTATGAACTTTGTAAATCTTTGGCTAATTTCAAAAATCAAAACAAACAAATTTCTAATTTATTTTTATTCTTTTCTTGACATTTGCATTGATTTGACTGTTCACCTAGAAGCATGCTTTTCTGCAATTTAAATAAACGGGCATCAAAGGAAAGGAATGTTTTACCTTCTTTAGCAGCAATTCAATAAATTAGGAGTATTAACAGTTTTAGTCCACAATCGTACTTGATACCACTTTACTAATCAAATTAATCAGTGCTTCGTTTAACTCTCGTTTAGTACAATTCTAACGCTTGGGTAACACTTCTTCTACGACATTCTCACTTTATCACACTTAAGAAGTGGAGTATATGAGGATGCTTGAAGGAGCATCACATTATTCGATTAAATTAACCTTTCGAGAGAGCAATACAGTCTCGAGTCTCGAGTCACACCGCGTGTAACTGAGTTGCTTAGACACGCGTTTCAATTGGCGGAACAATTGGATACAAACGGGCCTTACCCGCTGTACTTTCGTTGATTCACTCGAGAAATGGTTACTGTTTGTATCGTGTGAATCGTTGCACAGAGTGCCATCGTAAGACGTGGTCATTTTCCATGTAGCCCATAGCGTTATGAATAATTAAATTAAAAAAGTTTTTGGGCCCTAATGGCCATGCTTTAAATCAAGATAAATGCTTTCTAGGCAAGTTCCTGGGAAGTCAAATCAACTGCCTGTGACAGATTGTAACTTTGCAAACTATATTTCCTTCCGAGTAAGCCAATCAACTACGAGCCATACAGGAGACTTGCATGATACCCAATACCCGAAAAGTGCTTGCGAAAAACTTTCTCAAACTGTCTTAAGTTAGTCAAAAATTCTTCTCACGAATTGTGCTTCGGACAATACCGTAGTGTTCTAACACATTTTGCCCTTCATTTGATTGTCCATCTTTAGCCCAAACTTTTCGACCGTGTACTTTTGTTTTGCGTTCCAGCAGCAATCGTTCCAGGGAAAAAACGTAAAGTCTGGTCGGAAAATCATTAATAATTCATCCATCATAGCGAAAAGCAGACGACGGTGAACGACCGGTCGAAGAAGATCGACCCATAGCAAAGTTGGCAACTTAATAAATCTGTTGACATCACGTTTGCCGCCTGTCGAATCACCGCTTTCCGGTAGCGTTTGCAATTTTGTCGGCTCAAAAAAAAAATATACCCACATCGGTCTTTAGGAGTAACTAAAATAAAACAAAACAAAAAATCATAATATGAAAAAAAGAAAGCGACCAGTGGCATCTATTTTAGGAATTATTTAAATCAACTTGACCGAAACTGGAATTTCCGTGGGAAGAGAAGAACGAAATTGTACGAGGGGAAGGAAAATAAACGAGAAAATTGCTCATCTTTTTTTTTTGGTTGAGGCGGAAAAAAGCGGTACAAAACATTCGAACGTAATTTGGCCTTCACCGGAATGCCAGATGAGTCACTAATGGCCAGCACGGGTCAGCTGGTACGAGTGCAAAGAAATCATCCCCGGTAGGAAATGACGATCAATTTGCAACTTTATTGACCGTAGCGCAACGGAAATAATCGCAGCATAAAGCCGGGAGATCATTGGAAGAATTTATAATTTCAGAAATGTGTTTTTTGGAGCATCTTTTTTTTTTGTTGGAAATAATCAAATCTCCAGTGATATGTTTATGTGCCGGATTGCTCAATTACTGCTCATTGAGGCTTGATACGAACGATCCATAGGAGTTTTAGTAATGTTACGCCTGCATCGTGTTTCTTTAATTCTATTTAGATACGAAACATAAACAAACATACAGATGAACATGTTTACAAAACACATTTGATGCGTTGGGGATAATTGCAAAATGGTGTTGTTTTTTTTATCTTCATACATTGTACTAAAGGCCAATCAAAGCTGACGGTACTTGTCGAGAATGTAAATATTTAATCAACTTCATTCAAATCGAACGTGTGGCGTTAATTTGTTCACGATCGATTTCATAGCGACCTTCAAAAAGGCAAATAACCACAGACAGATACACATACAGACACACACACACACATACACAGTTGATCCACCCTCCAACACCGGTAGATTAATTGGTATCGAATCACAAGATGGCTAAAGCGAAAGATTTTCCTTTAATCTCTTCCATTAATCAGATTCTAGTTCCAGTCAGGCTAACCGACAACAACATCCACCATCCCTTATAAAAGGGTTGATTGAGAAAGTTTTCCATAGCTAATTGATTGAGTTTTCAAAGGGCGTCCCGAGTTGCTTTTCCCCAGTTTCCAATTTCACCCATGGACCCATGAAGCACAAATTGGGGGTGAGAGAGCGCATGAATGTTCCGGTGTTGTTTAGATTGTCCATTTTCACAATTTGCCGCATAACTTTGCATCGATTCAGATTGGATTTTTGGGGAATGAAAGGGCAATCCCTCGTTCCATTAGTTCGGTGTTAAGGTTTGGGGATTTGATTGCTCTTTGTCCCTTTTTCCCTGTTTCGAAAGCGTTAACTCGATGAACAACTATGATCGAACGATGGAACAGTGAACAGATTGATGCTAAATTTGTGTTGCATATTTAAGCGTTTGGAGTGTTATCGTGTCATGTTTTGGGCTTAAGATTGCCGGGGAGAATGAGATGTTGTTGAATATTTTACATGATTGTCGATGATATCGAGCTTTCGAATCAATTTTACTGTTTAACACCATTGCTAGAGTAAGTAAAACATTTTTAATTATTTTTTTTGCTGATGTTAGCAATCCAGACTTAAGATATTTATTAAATATATCTAATGCCAATTAATTATTAAATCAGTAAAAAAACGAATGATTTATATTTCTATTATTTTCCTCAAATATTTTCGCTATATTAAGCTGATATTAATGTGTTTGACATATGCTTAAAAATAATTTAATTAAATATGTTTTTAACTGGTATGGTTAAAATTGCATAATGCAACTTCAGTAGAGAAAATATTTGAAATAATCGTAAATTACGTAAATGTGCTTTTATCTAAAAAGTTTACACATATGCTCATCATTTAACAGCAAATTTCCGTGACTTTTTGACTAAGAATCTGTTTTTTAATCCAATAATTTTGATCCCAAATTCTGTTAACAAAGGACTAAAGGATAATTGTACAATTTATACCAATATCATGAGTAGAGCTTTAGTTATACGATAATATACTTTTCTCAAATTATGAAATATGAATTGTAACTCTAAAAAAAGTGATACCATTAACCGGAAAAACCTTTTAGTTGCAAGAAGGTAAGTAAATTAATAAAAATAGGGGTGCAATTCTCACAAATCACCATAACAGGATTTTATTCATTCACTCATACAAAACTTTCACCGTTGTTTGGTATGAAAACAAATTGCAAAAGTTGCGATGCATCCCGAATAATAAGTCAAAAGCTGAACCAGCACAACCGCACAAATCATTGGAAACCGTGCCAGAGTTGCATTTGATTTCTACCTTGCATTTTTCTCTACCAATCATTAGCTCCTCGTGCTCGTTTCGTCCGTTCCTTGTTTCCATTATGTTCTTTGGTAGGTAACTTCTTGTTAGCAGCAACACTTCAACACTCGAACCCATTCAAAGCATTGTTTGCGGTTGTAGTACCGCATTGCACACACACACACACACCATTTAACTTTCAACAAATTTCTTCCACATGCATCCAAGGACTTCTTGGCGCACCTTTAACACAGGTGTACACGGTCTACGAGCGGCGAAATGGTAACGGAAAGTTTTCACCGAAGGAAAACTTGTTAGCAGTCCAGTTAAACAGCACTCACCTTTTGCACGGAGTCTGCTCCATTCACTCCATTCACTGCTCGTGTGTTGCTGAGGTGATGAAGATGGGTTTGAAATTTGTTGCGATCGTGCCGGCGACTGTGAACGGAAAAGTTTTAACTATGCCTGAGAAGGACCGTTCTACCTTCGGCAGCATGTTTTTGGCGTCGAGTTTCTAGTAGCTACTCGACATGCAGCCAGAAATGCAGTTTTCCAGAGGGATGGTTACGAGTAGGAAAATTTGTACCCTTTTAATGCCTTTGATATTTGAGCGGGCTGGTGGTTGCCTTGTCGACCCATCCTTGGTACGGCAGGTACGAAGTTATGAAGCATTTTACTAAGACGCTCAATTCGTATAATCGAGAGTAATGATTGATGTGCCTTGTTGCCATTGTTCCGTACGGTGTAAGAGCACGCACAACACGAACCACTTGATGCTACTGTTATAAATTTTAATTAAATCCCATCCATGCATAAGGAAACCATTTTCATGATGCTACCGAAGCAGATGGTGGAAATTGTGCAGGGAAATTCTCCCAATTTGGAGTACACATTGTTTTAATAATTAAATAATACGCTTTCAAAAGACTGTTGGACAAATTATTGTGAGCTTGCGGAACAGTTTCAGCAAACAAGGTAGATCAGTTTATTGGGGGATCACTTAATAAGGATGAAAGCTTTGTAAAATGCTTCCATCCTCCTGGGCATGATGGCACGAAGTTGGTCTCGAACCCTTGCCCATAATCCTTTACCAATTTATTTCCTCAACTCGTTACACAACGAACACAGAACAAAAAGGGATCTTTATCCTTTTTTTACATAACACCATCAAGTCGACAGGACCAAACTGGACTAATCCGGCTGCTAATGAAGAACCGACTCAACCTTCAGTTTGCGAATGGTTAGCATCTACCGAATCCACTTAAAAGCAGAAACGATGAAAGACAGTGTGGAGTGAAAGAACCGAGTCCCCTATCTTCCCAACATCCTAACCAACCCAAAAAAAAGCCGGACCTTCTCATCACACTGCGACACTTGCTGTACATTCGTAGCATCGCAAGCAAAGGAAGTGCAGAAATGATTCACCATGTAAACGGTGGTGCGCGAAACTGGCTCAACCCAAAAAGATGGATGAGGATGGCCATTAAATTAGGGATACCACGGGGTGACAAAGTGATATCCTCTTCTTGTGGACGATGTAACCGTGAAGCAGTTTGGAACTCCTGGGGACGGGGTGTCATCCCAACCCCTAGCTGACACAAATTTGAAACGTCACACTTTCCACATGTCCACTCGGGTCTCCGGGTAGCGTCCGACATTGGCATTGAATTACTATGAAGGATGTTGTGTTTGCGGAGTGAGAACGACGACGATCTCTCACACCGAGAGCGACGAATATCAACGAGAAGTGAAATTGAAGGCTACTATCGGATCATTAATCTTGCTCCGGTCGGTGGATTACTTGGGGGTTTGGGGATCTTCCCCACATATGCCACGGTGTGGTTTCTCTCTTGTGGTTGCTCTGCAAAGCGTTCTACCCAGCATTCATGCTCGATCATTTCGGTGTCACTTCTGGTTGCGTTTTTTATCTCTTCTTCGTTGCATCGCCTGGCCAATTAGTTAATTTGTGACATGATGCGGTTCTCGTGATGCCACCGACCGGCTATTACGTGACGTGCGGCGATACCGTCCGGATGGCGTTGAAACTGTACGGCGACAATCATCGTCTGGCAATGTCTGGACGGTGATGATTAATAACGCAAAGTAATTGTGTGATGATAGACGGGGAAAATACACTCCACACACACGCGTTTTAGTGCAAAAATATGCTCCCCATACGAGGAGCGAGAGGTTAAAGTATCAAACCGATCACTGACTGTAGACAAGTACGTCCGTATTGATCCACTCCGTACGTCCGTCCTTTTTTGCATCAAGAAATTACTACAATGTACTGTGACCGGGGGGCGGGACCGAGCGATTAAATGTTGTCGTGAAGTGAGGTTATCCCTCGGTCAGGCAATTGGGATGCAAATTTACTGCAACGTGATCCCTTTTCGACGTGATCCGGCAGATGGTTGTTCGTCAATTATCCGTTATTAATCCACATCAAGGCGGACCGTGCAACAAGTGCGCGCCATATAGCATCTCAAGTTTTACGATGCATCAGCATCGATAAAAACACATCCAGCGCGTGTGTGTACCATTTTCATATATTGATCTCGCGTTTTACGATGTGCTATAAAATAACCCTGAACCCTTTTTGCGAATGCGCGGAATGCACCACGCGGGCAGTGAAGAAGGGAAAAAAGGAATTTGCGTCACGATACGACGGATATAATCGTTTTGCGGATTATGATTGCAAATGAGTCGTAACGAATGATCTTTCCATTGCTGGGCTTTTGGTTTCCTTTTTTTCCTATTTCCCTATTTGCTCTAGATGGGGCATAATGTTTGGTTTGGAAATATTTTACCCCATTATTTGTTTCTCTTGCTCTACACCAGAAGGTTGGTACAAATTGTTTGCTCTTAATCGATACACTCCTACCCCCGGTTAAAAATTGTTTAGAATATTTACACCCAAAAGCAAAAACCCCTAATTTGCATAACGGAGAAGGAAGAGACTCGTACCGGAAACTATTGCTTTATCTGGGATGGTTTTGCACTACGAGCTAATGCTCTTGTGCTCGTTACTCGGGAGGAAAATTTTTACCTCTAGCGTGGGCAAACATTAAACAGAGACCGTTGCCATGTTTCGAAGCTGCTAAATGTTCTAGATTGCTTTGGCTTCAATTGGGGGATAAAAAAGTTTTATGATAAGTGAGGACCGTGGTAACCCTTCCCAACCGGATGCTTGATGCTGTGTGTATGTGTGAACGTCGGCAAGGTTGAGCTAGCTATTTTTAGGTCCCTTGACTTAACGTGCCGCCTTAGGATGATTTAAGAGTCACCTGGTAGAACAAACCTCACGCTAGTTACTTAAGGTGGTGGTGGAAGATGGGAAGAGTTTTATTGACTTTGCGCTGCAACGCAATGTTTATCGAGCGCGTTCCGGAATTTATCTGTTTGTGTTGTGTGTAGCATCACACTATCAACGCCTTCAGCTATGATAGCAAAGCTGGTGAGAACTTTTGCCAAATGCGGGGCAGACTAGAGGAAAGTTCACCACGTGCAGAAGCATTAACGTACAATGTGGCGGAGAAAAAAGGGTTGGTTACACACATTTTATTACCCTTTTGCTCGTGCGGATCGGTTGAAGGATCGTGATGAAGGAACGTGTGCAGATGGTTTTCAAAAATATTTCCTTTAGCGAATAGGTATTTTTCCGACTTACAAAGCGTTGTTACATGGTGTGAAAAATTAACGTGTGAAACACTTCTATTCCGGGGGGGCTATTTTTCATCAACAAAACATCTCCAAAAACCCCCGTTCAGATTGTGGTGTTAGTCACAGGTGGTTGTGTTGTCCCACAAGCAATTACTTTCTGGGTTGGCTCGATACGGGTGAGGACAAATGTCAACCGCGGAAAATCATGGTTTTATGGTGTGTCGCTTGGTGGGTGTTGTGTATGTGATTTGGATGTTTTTGATTAAATACGGCCAATCATTTTAACCACAGCACAGCTGGGTTTCGATTGAGCATATTTTACAAACGGAGTGCAATTAGATGTGAGTGAAGTAATTGCGAATGTTGGTGAGGTATTTTATTTCGCGTGTTTTTTTTTTGTTCGTAAATTGTTATTTGTGTGAGATTTTTTGTTTTTTAAACGCCTCTAAAATACTTTTTCCCGCAAACAATTTGTTCCACTTTAAAGTATTTCTTTGGTCAAGAAAGAAAGGAAATTTCAGGATTAACAAGCGTTCCAAACGAAAACAAAACAAAAACCGACGCCCAGAACTGTTTTTCTCATTATTGGTGGCTAATTGCATCTCACCTTTCATAACCGATTTTAATTAAGCCTTCAACCTTTAGCACAAAGGTATTAATCTCAGCACAGGTAGCGCCATCGATTATCGCTTGACTTTGACAAGTTCCCCAAAAATGGAGCCTCACAATAGCCACACGGAAACAAAACAAAAAAAAGTAGGGAACAATTTTTTAATTAGATTTTTTATCCCTTCCAACCGATCATACGCTCACAGTGACAATAGTGCTTGAAGCTTTTTCAAGCCTTCATACCCACAAAAAAATGGTTTGAAAATTAATTATGATAGCCAGATTCTCTGGGCGTGTGTGTGTGAGTGACTCTTAAAAAAAAGGAAACAAAAATAGTACAAAAAAACCTTCATCCCAACAAAACATAAACGAGCCTAACATTCGCGGTTAAGCCTGCAGGCATGAATTTGATTTGACCGCTCTTGGCAGGTTGGTTGCGATGAATAAAAGGGATAAAGAATTGCTCGCAATAAATAAATTGTTGAAAGCACGGTTAGAGTACCATTGCGGCAAAGGAAAAAAAAACAAATACAGCTGGCACCCGATCCGCAATCAACACCAGATGCAATCAACACTTCCACTGTCTCCGTGTTGCTTTGCCTGAGAAAAAAAAAGAAAAAAGCCCTCAAAACACAAACAAAATAAAAAGCTTACTTCTTCTGCTGACCTTTCTGGTGGGCTTTTAGTAACAGACTCTCGTATCAGAAATAGATGACCCATATTGTGTAAAAAAAATTGCATCTTTAGCTTCGTCCCCGCTTTCCGTCCCAGGTTGGAATTAAATTGAACCGACCGAATGTGACCATCATTTCCATATTGTGAGCGTTCGCTTCCGAGAAGTGATAGGACGAAGCGGAAATTGACTTCTCGCTTCGACGGTCGTCACCATTTGCTGTCAAATCCGTTGTGAAACCGAATCACTGCCGGAGAGGAATTTCCATTTATGAATGGAGCCGGTAGTCCGCACACTCAATCTAGTGAACAAACCATCACCATATCTGTTGCCCAAAACCCCAAAACCGAAACCATTCATTGGTCAAATATATGTCAATACATCAAACTGTAAGCCATTTAATGCACTTCGGATGGAATCTGGTCCGAATATCGATCGTGTCAAGAAGGCGTTTCAGTCTGTCACTACTCATCTGTCAGGCTATTGATGCTGTTGATGAAAGTAAACAATTTATATGACTTTGCAACCGTTTGCTACGCTTGATCGATCGCATTAGCAGTACTGTTCGCTTTCATCGATGTAAACATTGGCAAAGATTTGGCAATAACTCGGCAACGGGTCGGTAAACGGGTCACTGAAGCGAAGATAAATTTAAACGTGTAATTGAAATCGGTCATTTAGGTAACATGTGCCAGGAATAGCTTAGGGTTTGAATGTATTTTACTCTGTTACCATCCAAGAAGCTTAATCAACATTGTTGTTAATGAGAGATGGATCATTTTATTCCATTTTGTTGCTAAACAGATGTTAAGCTATTTATTAAAGAAAATGTTCAACCTAAGCAAAAACGCTCAGTAAATTGCGAAACTCAATATAACTTCTAAAGAATCAATCAAAGAATCAATTATCACTTTAAGCATAATATAAATTTCTTTACAATATTTGAACGCTGGAATATAGAATTGTTCATAGTTTCTTCGAAGAATTCTTCTTTATATTTGTGAATTGTATAAAACATAGTTCAAGGATAAAACATCCAAGGATTCAAACAAAATTATCTTATGAAATGCGATATATCATTTATAACAAACAAATAAATATTTATGTTCGTTATTAAATCATATACAACTTTCCATGTCAATTGTAGTCATGTTTCCCGTCTCTCTTTAATTGAAATAAAACAACGAAGGTTTTGTTTTCAAAAGAAAAAACGAACAATATTTTCAATGACTATGATCATCTGTTCCATTGCTTGCATCATGATGGGAGCATGTAAGCGAAATGATTTTATAGATGATTTAATAGATTTCTCATTCTCCGTTGCCCTTACCGTAAGCAGCGATTTAAAGCTATGAGGAGCATTTCATCTATGGCAACGAAAAATGCAAGCACATCCACTTTACAGTAGAGCATCTTCCTGGCGTCCATTGTTAGAAATTTTCAAACGATGCCCGATTGAACCGATACAACTCACACTAAGTAGGGATCATCAAAATGATCAGGAAAAATTGCGCCAAACCCATTACCAAATGAAAAAATGTGAAATAAGTTCGTATGAAGAAAATAGTTGGGAATCCTTTTATCGCTTCAATAACTCAACCTACTTTAATCATGTTTTTCAGAACTATTAATAATTAGATATTATTACAAATAAAATCATGATATAGACCATTTCATGAAGGTCTATAATTTTTCTCAATTATTAAACTTCGTTACGCCTCCATAGAAAAGCTTTTAATCATCCTTGTTTTTTTTTTATAAATACGAGTTCTTTTTTAAGTAAAGACCACTAAAAAGGACATTTTTCAAATAGCCCAGAAATTACCAAACCATATTCATAATAG
Source organism: Anopheles funestus (assembly GCF_943734845.2). Classification (NCBI taxonomy): domain Eukaryota; kingdom Metazoa; phylum Arthropoda; class Insecta; order Diptera; family Culicidae; genus Anopheles; species Anopheles funestus. The sequence continues at coordinate 81,458,593 of NC_064598.1, read as the reverse complement.
AGCACCATATTTCATACATATTCACTCCTTTTAAACGGTCTTTTGTTAAAACTCTTTGTGAAAAAACGACTCCTTGTGAACCAATCTTGGCAAAAGCAGTAAATATTACTAAAGAAAAATGAGCGTGAAGAATGTAAAATTATAATAATAGCGTAATTAATCACTTTCCGGAGCACCGTAAAGCATTCCGAGTGCCTTTCGTACCCTGGGCATGAAATCAAATCTTCCTAAAAAAGGTTCTGAAAGAGTAGCCGACGTATCGTTTACGGCTCAATTATTTCGTACTTGTGCGTGCGGCCATTTATGTTCACACGGCAGAAAACTACCGGACAAATAATCGCAATCCGAGCAAAATAGGTGGGCTATAATTGGTCAGGAAATTACTACACGAAATTGCGTAGTACTGGTGCGATGGAGCATAGGAGCATGGGAAGGGAAACATAATCTGGGCTTCATTATTTCATACCAACCCAAGGGTTTGTGGGGTGTGTAGTAAATTACGCTTCCTATCACCACTTCTGGTGTGACTAGGGTATTCGGTTTTGTTGAGTTGCCCCTTTTTTTATTTGAGAATTTTTTGCTTTTGCTTCAATACCACTGCAAAACGGTCACCGTGAAGACCCGCAACGGTACAAAAACCCACCGGAAAAGCTGTGAAACAACAAACAGACAACTCAACACGGGTTTGGGCTGTTCCGTGGGTTTCCGAGGTAAGACAAGTGAGTGCAAGCGTAACGCTCCGTAACGCATGCCTAATAAGCCTGTACCGTTTGCCAAAAGCAGCATTGCATTTTCGTGAACGACCAGGCTTCTCCATCTGGGTTGAATAAAGCCTCAGGAAGTCTCGGTCGGGAGCTCACTTTTACTGTGCTCACCTGAGCGGCAGTGGCTGAATCTGGCAGTTTCCATTTGTTGTACCAGTCGGCCATGATAAGTTGGCCCTCGGTGTCTTGTCCTGTGAGGCATATGCGATCTCTGTTTGACACCCGTTTTATTGTCTCTCTCTCTTTCTCTATCTTTCTGCTTCTCAATTGCCATAAAGGTACATACCAAGAGCCGGATGTTGGCGATTAGGAGCAACCTTGGGTTCCCGTGGTACATTCTAATTAAAAAGGGTCACCGTTCACTTTTTTCTGCTGTTTTTTTTTTGTTGTACATGTTTATCATCCAAAAGGGGATTTTCCTTTCGGGACCAATGGCGTCCAAGCTAAGAGACGCAGTGAGCTGCAAAACACCCCCGAATGGTAACGAGGTGGAAAATAGACCCTCTCGCTGGTAGACACCGTAAGCAGATTTTTTCGGGATCTGACAGGAATATTAAGAAAAATTGTACCAGCAAAAAAAAAAATAATAATAAAGGGTGTCTCACTTCTAAACCGATTAAAAATACTGTTTTTAAAAGGGTTGTAGTGTGAGTGTTTTATTTTTAAGCAAATCTTTCACTCCTTTCAGTCTGGAAAGTGAAACGGAAAGTATTACCATGAAGAGCACGAAAAGGAAACTTCGTGAATAATTCATATTTGCTAATCCAACAGCTAAAGTAGCTATTAAGCGTTGGAGGTTTATTTTGTGACAATTACCAAACACACTTAGAAAGCTTTCATTTTCTTTAAGACCGCTTTACGGGAAGGAAGCGTGTTTTATTATAAAAAACCCATAATCTTAGACCTTCTATTTACAGGCCAGGTAGTGGAAGAATTTTAAATTCTTCACATCCTTTCTTTCCATGCAGCACAACCAAAAAGAAAATGCTTTTCAAACCACCACGACGGATAGAATAATCCTTGCACGTGGAATATGGTAATTATGCCGTGCATACTTTACAGCTAATGAGGTACTTAACGTGTTCCGGCAGACAAAGCGACAACTGACGATAACGTCTGCACGTCCATTTCAAGTGCATTGTGTTAATTATTACATTTATATTGCACACCGTATCTAGCTCTTTTCTTATGGCGTTAATTCGGATTGAAAGAACACTGAAGAGAAGGTGCACAACAACCAGAGCTAACATTGTAATACATTAAACATGATTGTTTGCTGTGCTTAAAGTCTGCTCAGTTAAAGGTATCTTCAAGATTTATATCTTCGTTAGAAGATTTAGCTATCGTATCTTGATCTACCCACCCTTACTTGAATCGCATTACATTTCTGAAAGACATTTCAAACCGTTTCTTACGCCTTTTCTAATAAAGCTTTATATTGCTTCCAGGAAATGATTCCAATTCCCCGGATATAATACTTCCGGAAAAGCAATACGACACTAGACGAATGTATGTTTATCCTTCAGGGAGGCACTTCAGTACATGTTTGACTGATCGAGTGCTGATGAAATGGTCTTTAGTTGATTGCATTCAAAGACCCCGCTGGCATATGAAAACGTTACACGTCGTCTGGTGAAGCTCATTAACTAACTTTGCTTTTCAATAGCAGTTTATCGAGACTTGGTTAAAACAACGAACAAAGAACCACATTCAACCAACATGCCACATAGTACAATAGGGTTTGGGATGAGAATCTAATTATCATTGGTCAATCGGTTGCACGATTGGTGTCCTTTCTATTGCCTGAAGATATTCGCAACGTGATTCACATTAGCTTTGCAACGTGTCTTCGCTGACTATGCGAAAAGTTCATTAGCAAAACTAATGTTGAGTTATTTTTCCAGAGCCTGAGTACACAATTATCTCATCCTTTGTGTAGTTCTGATACGTTCGTTTTGTTTTGACAACAACACCCAACTTACCCGGAGAGCTTTATTAAGCGCCCCCCCGGTGTGACACTAATCGAAGCCGGAAAAAAAATTTGCACACATTAAACATTTCATGCTCGTCTAGCCGAATTTTTGGGCAAAGAGTAAGCATTTCCTCACGATCAAGATAGCTGCACGGAAACGGACGATATGAACCGTTTCCGTTTGTTTTTCTCATTTCAGTCACCTCTTTCCGTGTGTTCTTGTGTGTGAGAAGGGAGCGGTTCTTTTTTATGAGCATCGGTTATATTCAATGAAACATATTTTTCACGACATTATTGCCACCACCCCAAAAAGGCAAATAAAAGCTTGCTCGGAAACGGAAAATGGAACGACACAGCAGTGCAAAATTAAACACGGTGCTGTGCATGCTGTGTGGGTTGATTTTCCCCTGTGTGGACGTTTAATGGCAGTTTGATTAAGAAAACGGAACTGTTGACTTTTGCCTTTGTAAAGCGATGCTGAACAAGGATCACGGGAAGGAAGATTGTACCGAAGGAATTAGTTGTTGTGTGATTTATTAAATTTACTACCTTTGTTAAGTAAATCTAGACAAAAATAAAATTCGTTTAAAAGAAGAACAATAGTTTAATTACAATAATATACCGTTGCAAAAGTTATTACTTTTAAAGGAAATTAGTTACAATTTATACATTTTTTATATTAATTGAGGACTGACTATCCGGCTAAATGATAAAAATTAGTCTAGTTGAAATGGCCAGCGCTTGGCCGTAATAATTGAAATTACAAAAAAAATGGCCGGCGTGACCTTAGGAATCGTTAGGAAGTTAATAGAGAGATATATTTGTTTAGGATTTTTATCATTTGAAAAGAGCAGATAAACATTATGAACAATATTGAACACTGTGTCTAATGGTATTAACCCTCATATATGCATATTATCCAATTTTCCAGTTTATATAAAGTTTCTATTAGATGCTGACTGTTCAAGAAAAGAAATAGGAAATTAAGTCATGTAAAGCCAAGTAATTTAATAACATTCAACTTCGTTTACTACCCTGGCTCTGTACCTTGGTCTTTTAAATAAAAAAAATATTCTAGGAATCCTTGTATTTATGTACAATATTCAAAATACCTTTTTCAGTTCGATGATATAATGCATCTTTAGAAACAATAAAAACTTTAACAAAAATAAAAACATATTTTAAAACACCACTCGCACAACGTAATATGTTAAATTGTTGCTCTAATGCACTCGTAAAGCGTAGAAAAAGCGAACGACTAACACTATTGCCATCATCTGTAAGTCTAGGGATAAACATCTCAATCCCATTATCCTTCCAGCTTTACGGACCTTGATGCCTTCGAGTGCAATCCATTTATCACTTTTCCATTACATTCGTACGGTGCAGCATCTATTTTCCACCCGACGTTTTTTTTCGCCGGTTCGATGCAATCAGTTCGATGCATTTTGCCAGCAGGACAACAAAACTGAAAAAATGCGTTATAAAAAAAAACAACAAACAAACAAACAAACTATTTCGCACTGCTAGCGAGAAACAAAACGTACAACGACACCAAACCCGCCGGAGGCGGGTGTTTATGTCCGTTGGGATGGAGTTTATTTTCGTCCCTTTGGCAACCTTATCAACCGGACGCAATCTGAGAAACGCAACAGGCGGAAAGTTGACACTCGACATAAACGGAAATGAGGCGCTGCAATAAAGGCAAGCAAGCAGGCAAACAGACGAAAAAAAGGATGCGCTGTGAAACGCCTTCTGGGCGGAACAATTGGGTGGTGATAGTTTTTTTTATATCTGCATCATTTTTTTTCACCCACCCTAACAATCTCCTTAACAACGGTAGCTGGTTGTCGCTTGAACGGGTTGATGGGTTTTACTTTTTTCCACCGCCACAACAGCACACACTTTTGAGCTGAGTACGAAAAGAGTTATACTGACACACAGCCGCCATATAAAATGGTACATCTCTGCTACTGGAACTGCGTCAAACTGTGCTTTCCGACATATGCGACATATGTGTGTCGTAAAATAAATGTTGGTTCCAGGGCTTTTTTTCTGTCCTCCTCACTCTTTCTCTCTTGGTGAATTGCTATGCCACGGTTTGAAAAGTGTTCGTTCCGATAAAATGGAGTAAGGATTTGTGCACTACGGTACTGTTGGTTTCACTATTGAGTGGTCATCCGGTGGCTTTATGTATATGCTGCTCTTCCATTACGATACCATCATAAATACATCCCATACCAGCATATCCTTCATCGGACAAACAAAAACATCATCGCCCGATGCAACACGATCATAAACATCCGAATAACGAGGATTATGGATGTGTCTGTGTGGGAGAGAAAATAATCGATTGGCATCAACATGTTGACGATCGTTACAATGCTGATGATGATAACGTTTCGCACAGTGAAAACGATATTGATGGTCGGTGGGAAATAAGGAAACATCATAAATATTTCATGCTTGCTTACTACTCACAGTCACTACTGTATGCAGCTTTTAAGCACCTTCCCCTCTTTTTTCCTGATTTGTTTTTAACTGTCAAATAACAGGTCTCGAAAGTGTTGTTACTGTTACCGAAACATAAATCATTAGCTGGAGTACTCTTATCAGAGTGTCGTGTTGAGGTTCTTCCACGTTCCATTGCAAGGACATATTGTTAAGCAGGAATTGCAAAGGTAAATAAACATTGCTCACACCATTCTTCAGTTATTCATCGTTCCAATTTTGTTCAACAAAGCATAGTAAATAGCTAAGTGTCACTGTGTCTTCCGTGTTCCGGAACATATTTGTGCATTCTTTCCCACTTGTTAACTTTCTACCATTACACGTGGTGCATCATGTACGATTGTACAACATGTACAACATACAAGCCATAAATCATGCTCATCCTTCCAGCGTACTACCAAACCTTTACGCTCAAGAATGACTTCCATTCTTATTGGAAGCAAAAGTGATACCGTACCGTAACGATAGGCAAAAGTTACCCATCCAAGGCGTAAAACGTAATTAAATTCCGCTCAACTTTTCACACGTTGCGGACATTGATAAATTATGATGCAATATCTCCCCGGGAAAGTAAACTTTTCCTTTAACGGCTCCATCAACTCTAACCCCCTCAAAAGGGCGGAAAATGGTAACGACAACACAAAATGCACAACATCACGAAAAACTACGATTCAAGTTTGATTGAGCAAACTACTTGAACGGACAAGCAAACTGACCTACTCTGGAGCTTCTTTTCAGTGTTTGAATCATTTCGCTGATGCAGTACAGCATTGTGGATAACTTTTCCTACGTTCTACAAGAAGGACCAACGATAAGCTGTCATTTACAGAACCACAAAGATATCACTTCATAAAAAGGTTTGCTTCATAAAAAAGGCTAAGCTGAAAAGAGGCATTACTGAGCTGTAAGTAAGTTTTAAATTGCTTGATGCGATGAAATGCAGTTCGTAAGGAAGAATGTTTCTTTTTTAAGTAATAAAAAAATGAAAAATAATACCTAATATCGTTACTAAAAAAGTATTTAGCATAACTAGTACGTTATGTAACACTAAACTTACCAAACATAATAAAATGTTTTGTATCTAGTTAATATATGTATGATTTCGAAGAACTTTATTATTCTTATTCATTTTTTAAACATTGTTTGTAATAAATTTTAATTTACTTCTATTAATTAAAACTATTTTCTATTTTAATGTTTAAATTTTCACTGTAATGATATGTAATTCTTCACAATTAGCAAATGTTTATGTTTTTAATTCATGATTGATATTTGATAATTACGTTTCATGTTTTGATATATCCTTTCATTTTATGATTTATTCATTTATTAATTTCAACATTTCTATTAGCAATTTAATTATAATTGATTTTAAATAGCATCAAACGACATCCCATTTCAGCAATTCTATGTGCAATCAAAATTATAAAGCCATTTCTGTTGATGGGTTAAACAAAGCAAGCAACAAAGTTTCCACATTGAATCGTGCATTAATCTGTGATTTAAAAGCTAATTGAAATAAATTTATTTTAATGTTTCTCAGAGCCGCACTTGGAATTCACACAGTGAATCAACCCCACTTGAACAAATGTTTATATCTATTCGTGTGCGTGTGTCTCTGTGAATGTACAGCATTCAACACAAAACAACAAGCACCAAACAGATTTACTGGGAAATGAGAAGTTTTTTGCAAAAATAATCCAATTTCATAATTCAACAAACCCCTTTTTCATGCGTTCACTTACCACACTACCTACCCGCGATCCGGTTCAGTTAAAGTCGTACTCCAGCCTAATGCTGGTATTTATTTGTTCAACGCAAATGCGCTACAGTATCCGCTAAACACACTGCGCAATGTTTAGAGTTCGTATAATGAGAGGTTGAGAGTAAATTCTGTACTCAAAACCCTCAATGAAAAAACCCCCGATGCCGGTCCTCTAGAGTCGCTCATTTAATCTAGTTGTGCTGGGGGTTTTGTTTGCTAAAATTTAAACCACTCTTGTCGAGTGAGGCAACAAAACCCTTTTTCCTATCGGGGGCGGGAAATGAACCGCCCGGTAGAACGTTTTACGGCGCTGTCCTTTTCACTGTCCCTAGTCGTTTCGGTTTCGGTGTCGGTGACTTAGAGTCTCATCAACACCGAAACCCTTTCTTATCGTTGAAGCTTTCGAGGCCTCAAGTCTGCTGGAAAAAAGGACCCTTTTGAGAGTTTCTTAAGACATTTAGCATGGAAATGGAAAAGCGAGGGAAAGTTCCAAAGACCGTTCTTTACCATTGCCATATCCCTTTTCTTTTGCGACGAACGAGTAAATACGCCATTTAATCCTATTGTTTTGCCCCTTTTCGCAGTCGTCTTTAAGTGTGTTTGTGTGTTTGTCATTCGTACATCGGTACGGGATTGAGTCGTACTATTCCGAAGCTCAATTTTCCCTTTTTGTACACCGAGTGCCAGTAATGGTGTCGTGTGAAGTTTCCCATGTCTTGCCGGCTCAAGACATCCAGCATTGGAGCGACGACGAGTGTAATTTCGATTTAAAACATCAATATACTGACACAAAGACCGATTAAAGCGAAAGGAATGTAAAATAATGGAGCACCAAAAGGAGGACACGACGAAGGAGAAGTTAAGACGAATCATCAAACAAGCAGCTTTACCGTTTGCTGGTGTCTCGTACATTCCCGCACAACTTTTAAACAGAGAAACCGGAGAAAAAAAAGGAAAACCTCAAGGAGTTGCAAGAAATTGTACCAACGACGCCCGATGGCATGGTACAGTCTGTAACCTTGGCCTCGGATTTGGTAGTCCGTGTCTGCCATTTTCTCGTCCAATCTTACACGTTTTCGCTGTGGGTTCTGGAAGGTCAGGTTGTTACAACGACTAAAGGCGAATCCGGGGCTCCGGCCACGGAGGGTACTCGACACACCATTACTGCGAGTAAATTCCTTGCGCTATGTTTCAACCTACTGCTTTCTAGTGCTCTTCAAACAATAAAAAACGTACACACGTACACCGAGTGGTTCTACGGAAACAAATGTGAAGTGTGTTGACTAGCTAAAAATGGGAAAAATGTGGGAAATATGCATGACCACCTCGCTCGAGAAGCTCCATACCGATGGGTATTGCTACGTGGCACTTTTACTAAATGGTTCTAGTAAGTCGACCTACACCACTAGCGAGTACCGGATTGTACGCTATGTAAATACTACTTTTCTGTAATCTGCAAATTCTGATTCTAGTTCAGGCATTGCCGCGGTTCGATTGGACCACTGAATGGTTGGGAAATCTCTTGAATTAATCCGAAACACGTGCTCAAACGACAGCTGTTCCGGTGAGGCAAAGCTCAAGCAACACGTGGAAAGAGTATAGTGGATTTGTTAACTTTTAGAAGTTGTTTTAGAAAATATATAAGGTTTACTTAAATTCGTAATAAGCACAATGGAACAACATTTGAAATAAATGCAAACAATGCAACAGAATATTCAATTGATATTTATTGAAACTTTCAAATCAGCTCAAAAGTTTATTACCCTTTCTTAAAGTCCTTAACAAAAACCTTGGAAAGACGAATAAATATGAAATTAAACATCAACTGTTCACTAATAGTTCAATTAAAATTTTTAATGAAATTAGTTAGATCATGATTAGGAATTGAAATTAGGATATTGAAATGTTGCATGAACTCACACTCAAGGAGTCATCCGCCTTTACTGAAAGCGCAATCAGGAGATGTATAATAGTTTAACTTGTTTGAAGTATTTCAAAATATTATATATTTCGAAAAAAAATAAGCCCCAACTGAAATGAAGATAAACATAACTTACTGCCCATGAGCACTGTTGCTAATACATCCCGAAACGAATAAGTTACTAGCTTGAACTCCCTAGCACTCATTACACTATCGACGCTCAATGTAAACGCTACGTCAGTTCCATTTAGCATAAATTGGAATTTATTAAGCCATCGCACCATGGCACAACACGTGCACAAATCTGACTGTACCGTATGGCATCGGCCAAAACAACGGTACAACCTGGTGGCACCCACAGTTTTGTGGTTGGTTTTTTATTTAATAATTCGCACAGCCTCACAGCCAAAGCCCTTTCTCAATGATTCCCATGCGGTTTACTGAGGATTTCGGCGGAAAACTAACATGGATTGTTTGTGACGCTCACTGTTTTTGGTGGGGAAAGTAAAAGGGAAGCAAAATACCATTAGGAGGTTATTTCCCGCTGGAAGCCACCCGGTGACCTTGATAACTCGGAATCCCACAAGCACATTCCCAATCTAGTGCGATCATAAAACAAACATCACAACGAGTGGCCTTCGCAGGCTAGGGAGCGTGTGGTTACGTTCAATGAGGGCTCCTGTTCCGGTAATGGAATATTTTAAGCCAGATAAAAATAAAAATGTAAAATACCATTTTTCGGATGGTTTTTTATCGATCGAGCGTTAGCAACAGTGAAGGTGGAGGTCATTCAAAGCATTCGGACAAAGCGTGCGGCATGCCGACACACAAAAAGAGCGCACAAACGAGAAACGACATTAACGAACGTTCTGTGTCGTTCTCGGCACCGGAGGGAATAATTTTTGACTAACAGTGACTAGTCTTCTACACTACCGAACCAAAGCGACCGAGCCTGAAATCGAAGCTGTAAGTGGATTTGTAAGCGAGCGTCCAGCGAGAGCAACAACCCCGCGCTCTTGCTCACTGTCGACGACCCCAACCCCAATGGCAACCAAATTTACGGACTTTTCACGCCATTTTTCTTCCTTGTTTTCCATTTCGAAGCACGATGCTTGTTTGCCTTGGACCGGCGACACCGAGAAATGGACGAGAATTGGGAACGGTTGAATGGATTTATTGATTCGCCCGAAACGGAATGCTCCATGTCGTCCGGTAGTGCCCATCCGCGAACGAGAGAGACGCGTAGGATCTAAGGGATAAATTGTTCACATTCCCGTGCGACTCTTGCGTGCTGCTAGGACGATGATATTATCACGGTACGCAAACGAAAAATCCCCTCATCCATGGGACAAATTGGGGACGAAAAAAACTCCCGGTGCATGAGAATGTACGACATTCGAGAAATTGCAAAATAAGCATGGATTATGGTGGAAAACGTATGACTCCAAGCAAATAGCATCGGTGACAGAACAACTAGTTCGACGTGCCCACGTGGCCCACTCGAGCATGCGTTCGTGCTAATGTGCTCGAGATGTGTCCTCCGGGTGTCACTACCGGATGGTTACCAACCGTACGGCAGGCGTTATGACTACCGGATGGGTCCAGATAGACATGACGCATCGGCGATATGATCGGTTTTTTCGGGATTATGTTTTGATTTTGTAAAAAGGGCATTTCGGTGGAAATTCGGCCAGTTTGGTGCGTTACCTTTGGTAGGTGATTTTTGGACATTTATTGTATGTGTGAGTAAGGAAAACACACATCAATAGCAGAACATCTGTTGAAAACACGCAGGTGAGCCATGTTTGAAAGCTCGCAAACAAATGGAAGACTAATAATCGTTCCAAAATTACTAATGGATACGGGTGTGAAAAGCGGTTTCGGAACGACACCAATCCGACTGCATCCAGCTGGGACTCTGGTTGGTTGTTTGAAACGTGCCCTGGGTGCAATTATCCCTTTTGATACGCCAATCACCAACCATAATGCCGCCCGAAAGCTCGTTCGTTCCATTTTTTACGTTTTTTTGCGGGAATCTCTCGTGTGCAAAGGAGCTCCTTTTGGAAGATGGACATTACGTGATAATTGTATGAACATGGTTTTATCGTATGCTTTTATGTGGATGCTATTGTATTGGCGAGAGCAACATGGGTTAATATTCCATGTTTCTTAATGTAACGACATGGATCTAAACAAAAGGTCAACAATCGTACCAATATCTGCCATAATGCGATTGAGACCATTTATTTGTGTCATTTACTTTTAAACATTATTTAGAGCTCTGATATGTGTTCCCATTTTTAAATATTTTCTAACATTTTAAACATTTTTTTATCCTGTATACATCACAGAATGATTATCAAAAGCCTGCAAAATAAAGAAATATTTTATAAGGCTTTAGATGAAAATATACATAAAATTGAACATAAATTATTTATGAAAGTATACCAACCAGTGAGTGTTATTAATCAGCTTATTTAGCTTATGTTTGCCTCATAACAAGAGTTTCAAATCTTTGCTAGAGAGATATATGAACAGATTATTGTTGAAACTTTTACATGTGGTTTTTCAGGCCGAGATACTGGTACAACCATCCTAAATATATGCAAAAACCTGCAGTATTAAACAGAATTAGTTAAAATAGAGTCGGGAGACATTAAGAGCACACTATCACGAGCTTTTCCAGACGAAATTATTTCATTGATTGTCCAAGCAACAAATTGAAGGTATTTTAAATTAGAATATTTATTTCAATTAGTTATGAAAGAAAATAAGAACAAATTCTTCTACCTTCTAGCGTGGGATAACCTTTGAAAATTATGCTTAAAAAATAGTACACAAAAGTATTAAAAGTGTGTTTTCAGAATACAAGACTGGGAAGGAAGGTAAGGCACATTTAAGTCATTATAAACAGACATGGGGGTCAATATGAAACAACGCAAGGAAAAGAAATAATTTTAATTAACTAATTGTTTATCTAAGATTTCAAGAGAGTTGAGCTTTTTTATTTACACATTTCTTACAAAATAAAAACGTTCTGGTTAAAGCTTTGTTTCTAAGCAAACCAAATTTAACACATTTATTACAATTTTGTACAATTTGTTAAATCGATTTCTCATTCAAAATATCTAATCTTCCAGTCTACTACACTCCTCCAAAGCATTCTTTCAACCCTCTCCTATTCCGATATGCATCATGCATGAATTTAATATATCCTTTCGAAATTGTTTTCCGTTCCAATCGAATCGGTAAAGCAAACGCTTTCCCCATAACAAAACTCCTCGAGAAAACTGCATTCCGAATGCTGATCGGTACACCGATCACTTTAATCCATTCTGTCCCTGAACGCAATCAGTCTTTCACGGATGCTCGCGAGCGTGGAATAATCTCACACATCGAACAAAACGGGTTACAATTCGTCCGCACCGAAACAACCATCTTTGTGCAACGAAAGGATATCGGTTCGGTAGCCAACAAACATGGTAAAACGCTGCGGATAGAAGCAAGGATCAAGCACGGTACATTTGATCCAAATCAATCGTAATTTATTGGAGCGAAAAGACATTCTTAACCGACATTCCTGGTGTGGAGCGTACAACGAAGCCAAGCTACGGAACCGTAAGTAAAGCTGGACCGGATCATGATCCTTTCCCTTTTTCTTACAATCAAGCGTATAAAAGATTGAAACAATTGTATACAGAGTTTGGGTGGTAAAAAAAAAAATGGGAAAATTTATTCTCTTGAGTTTTGTTTTCGCTTTGATGCGAAGATCCTGTTGCTTGTGGCCAACAATTGCTCGCCGGAATCAAGACGCATCGCTTGCATCGGACCGATACAAAGCTGGTACCCAAACACCGGATGGATTGTAAATTTCATCCGACAGCATCGCTCGACTGTGAACATCGATTTGATCGATGTACGAAGATTGCGAAAATGTTGTTCATAACCTTGTTACCTATCCTTCTAGTGAGGGACATAGAGTGGGGAAAAAAGAAACCCTGAAAATTTAAACATTCGTTCGACTAGAACAGTCCTGCTGTAACGTACACTCTGGCTGGTTGCGTTTGTTACCATTGTGAAGAAAAAAGAAAAACCCAAGGAAAATTCCTTCCTTTCTTGGCAAATAAAAATGCTGGACCGTTACAACGTCCTTAGTATCTTTGGCGAAAAGCAGACTCCGTTTGTCGATGGCCTTGTCTTTTTTCTCATAAAGATGCTTCATGCTTTATTCCTTCCTTTCCAGCAAAAGGAAACTGTTTGCTGATCGTTCTACATGGAAAAGGGAAAAGGTGTTTTTCCTGAGTACTTATACCCATCAGAGTAAAACCCATAACCGTCTCTCCTTCTCAGTCTCTCTTCACAACAGACACGTTTGATAACGTACAAGGATTCAGCTTTGTAGAGTAGAAAATTGCCTCATCTAGCACCTTCTTTACATCAAATTATGTTTTCTTTCCGGGAAAGCTCAAGCAATAAAAAATCGGGTAAAGGCGAACAAAACAAAACCATACTGATTTTGGGTCAACCGGTTCAAAACTCTTCACCTTTCCAGCATTTACTACAGCGGGGTGTGATTTTCCTGATTTTTATTTCTGCTTTGTTATTACCCTTACAACACACGAGTAGAGAAACACCTTGATTGGTTAGCCGGAAATCAGATGCTTTCGTTGTTCGTGACGAAAAGTGCCCACAGGTGCCGTAAATTCGTAGGAAAACTGTCAACCACACCGAAATTCACCCGGAAAAATCCGTATTTTGTTTGTCTTTCTGATTAAACATCTGTCGCAAAAAGGGAGAAGAAGCAACCCAACGTAGGGACGGTATTGTACGAAGTTTGTAGAATTAAATTAGCTGAAGTGTAAAATTGTGTTAGCAACGCGCTGGTGAAATGTTACCCCAGGAGATGAACAATCAATGATGAAGGTTGTAAGTGTTCATGCTGCATGGTACGATTTGAGGGTTTGATTCGATTGTTTAACCACTTGAAAGTTGTTTTTTTGCCTCCCACTTTCTTAGTTGTGTTTGGGAATCGTGTAAAAAAATCCATCTCCCGGAAGGTGTTTTTAACAATGTTTGGTATGCTATATTTATTTATTTATTTTTTTTTTTGAGGAAGATTCGTAATCTCGTTTCTTTCTCAAAAATAAATAATAAAAAATAGACTATTTGATCGTTTAAAGATAATCATAAGAATCAACAAATAAACACCATTAGTAAAAGTTCAAAGTAGAAAAAAGTTTTACTTCAAACATCGCTCCATCGCTTTTATTTACTTTGCGTCTCACTAAACTTCACAAAATGATTGTGTTGTGTAAAAAAACTTTCTCGCAAGATTTCTTCTCGACACACAAGCCCGATTTAGTAACACCGGGTCGTAAAAGATACACTAGGCAGCGATAAACAAACTTTCCGTATACCTACGTGTATGTAAAAAGGTTCCTTCCAAATGATATGTTCATGTCAACCCGAACTAACAAGAATGATGGTTCGTTTCCTATCCGCTCTTTCTCAGCTTGTTTACAGCCACATCCCACAAAACCATCCTCCTCCGGAAGAAACAAACTCCCCAAAAACTCACATCACCTGAAAACACGTCCCTTATCTATGTTGCTACCGCTTACCGACTGGCAAAAGTTTGCTTTTCACATTATTTTATGCTTCTCCCGCACACACGTTATGACGTTGAAATATGTTTTCAATCAAAGAGCGTGCTTCCAAGTGGTTTCTCCCTGTGCGGTTCAGGATGCTGCTGGTCGGATGAAGAGGAAATAGGTACTGGGAGGAAAAGGAAAACTGAAGGAAAATGCCAGTTCTCATAAAGTTAGTAATAATACTGTTTTCATTCTTCCGCAGCAAACAATATTTCGCTCTTCGTGCAAGTTTTGTACCGTTGCCGTATTAAAACAAACCTCCGGGTTTTGTGGCCGGGTTGCGATGCAATGACAGTAAAGTATGTCATATTGTGCGAAACAACTTTAGCCGGTTTTGTTTAAACAAAAAATGAAGGAGTTTTTTTTCTCATGCAGTTGAAGCAAAAAGGGCTTTCGGGTGATACTCGTTGGATGGCATCGAGCAATAAGTTTTGCAAATTGTTTTTAATTAATTAAAATGAACCATTCCTTGGTTGGTGTTATTATTGTCCCTGCTCACAATAGAAAAGAATGAAAATAAATATTGAGCGGTGTGATTTTTTCTCTCTTTTCCATCAATAGAATTGGTGTTGGAATTGATCGCTTTTTTTAGAGTTTTTGATCTGAAATGCAAAAATTAATTCAGTTTTTTTATCATTTTTTTTAAATTAAACTTCGAATATTTGATTTCTCCTACACTTTTACTGTACTTCTTTGAGAGGTCAGAAAAACACTTTTGAATATAACTTTAGTCCTTTCTAAATGAAACAAAATTATCTGAATGTTAGATAGGTTAAATATGACAGATCCAAAGTGCATTAAGATGAGCTTGGTATTGGTCCTTGTATTTAATTTTCCAGAACATGTTAGATATTTTATTAATTTGGAAAACTGCAAATTTCGATGATAAAGTATATCAAGACATATAAAAGTTAAATACAATCATTTAATTTCACGAACTTTCTTGCATTTTCCACAAAATCCTTCAGGATCTAAAAAAAATTTTAAATCATTGAACTATACCCCAGAAATTTAGTGACTTCATGTACCTCATGTTCATGAACGGCACTTTGAAGTTTGTTTGTTCACACTTGTAAGGAAATGAAGAACAAGCATGTTTTGCGTTGTAAATTACCGCATATCGTTTATGATGATTATTAAATTAATAATCTACACACAACCGCGTTCCACATCACTGAGATTAAACCACCCGATTTAGAAATGAAGGGGCAAACATATATTTTTAACACGTTCTATAGACCAAAAAAAAGATAATCTCATTTAAATAGATTGTTTCTCAAAACACAACCATTTGTCATCGAGCCGGAATTCACAAGCAACCGCGCTGTGGAGTGTATGATTACCCGACCTACTGTCACCGATCGCCAGAAGTCGGTTAATTTGGTTGCCATGTTCCCAACCACAAACAGCTTCCAGCAGCTGTCGTTGTTCACAGACACTTAATCAAGATCTACCAATTGGCACAACGGTGCACCATCCCCTGCGCGACATCCGTAATTTCACACTGGGACGAAATTCGGTGCCGACGGGCATGCTGTATTGTATTTATTCACCACCGAAAGTCAACAGCCAGCCCAGGACGGCTTTCATCCATTCATCAACAATCGTCACTCAATTGGACTTCTAAAACCCGCCGTTTGCTATATTGCTTAGGAGCCGTTAGAAGCAAAGTTTACTTTGGCAAATGAAAAACGAATGGTTCTGTTTGCGAGACACTTCCCAAGGATTAATGGAACCGATGGGTTTTTAGGGTGCGGTGCTGGCGTAGAGACCTGTGCGTAAATAAAGGTCTCAACGCAGCAAACCATCCACAAGCGGAAACGGTACGCCGAAGAAAAGGATCTAAGGCATCACAAATCATTTCACAGAATGTTGAAAGAAAAGCCCGGAAAAGCATGGATTATCCGATTATCGTGATTTCTTTATACTAACACCACAACAAACAAGCCGCACGCCGGCAGGAAGCCATGTACGTCGGGTGAGTCCGTTGGATAAAAAAAGGATTCACAATGCACGATCTTCAACGAGTGATTAAGATCCTGGGAAAGCTTTTCCTTTTTTTTCGGGACAATTTTGTCTACTTCCCTAATATCTTCAACGTTCGACGAAATGGGAAGTAATAGGTGTCCTTAAGCCTCCGGCCAAGAAAGCAAACGTCACAAATCCTTGAAGCTAAAAATAAACATCACACAAAGCCAGCCAGCGTTTACAAATTTTCCCCCCAAACAAACAAAAAACCATCTACCCAAACCAAAGCTTTAAGCGTACTTTTCAAGAACTCTATCGTCGATCACAGCTGAACGATTGTGTTATTTTCCCACAGCTAAAAAAAGCGCGCACGAGGCCAGATTTCTTTCATGTCTTCGTCTGAAGTAAAAACGAATGTTTCGTTGAATGGACGATGCTGCTTTAGGAGAGAGTAAAGTTTTTCAGGTGTAGTATAACTTCAACCACCTGTTGAATGTGGTTCCAAATAATATGCCACCCACGGTCATATGTTTGCTCTCCATTCACACCTCACCCGACCAGACCCGAGTTTGTTCTTAGATTTTGAACGGATTTTTGTTTGAAATGCGCGCCAAACAGTAGAACACTTCTAAAAAGAAAACCTTATTTGTTCTATTTTCAATGTATTTGTGTACTATTTTTGTTTTGCCATTTTCTGGCTTTATTTTCTTACCATCTGTTAAGCCCATGTATGCATGTAGCATATGAAATGTGCAAAAGGTAAATGATGAATGCAAAATGGAAACTGACACGCAATGGATCTTCCATAGTCCGGGCACGTCGGGTAGCGACCACCAACACCACACAAAGAAACCTTCCCAACCTTTTGTACGGACGTAGCAGAAGTCAAAAAAAAATCCGGATGAAAAGCGAAATGCCTTTCGCCCCATCCGGATGCGGGCTGCAGGATGGAAGCGATTCATAACTTGTGGTTCGCACGCACCACCCACATGCAAGTTTTTCTTCACAACCGTGTGTCTGTGTTTGTATGGTGATATTGTAGAGCAGGAGGCAAAAAAAGCCACAAACAAATGAAAAACAACCCCAGAGAGAGAGAGCAGAGCGCTTTCCGGGGGATCACTTCAGAAACAACAAACGAACGCAACATTGCTCACGAACGTTGGTCGGTGGAAAGAAGGGTGAGGTCGGTGAGGGACTGGGAAAAGTTCCATTCCAGCGAATGGTCCTCTTCGTTGTTTTTTTTTTTGTGGCTCAAAGTCTTTTAACGAAAGTGAGGGCTAGAAATAGGAAGAGTGCAAATATCATGGCAGAAGATTAAATGCTTATGGAAAGCCTTTCCCAGACGGCATGCCATTTACGTTCGTTCGCTGGGGGGCCTTGCAAATACCTGGGAGTTTGCAAACAGCAAAAACGCAAAAAATGAAAGCGAAAAGGATGATCGTCGGGGAGCCATTTTTTTTTCTTCTACAAAGCCCCGAGTGCGTGTGTGTTTCGAGGTTTAGTTCTCTTTCCTTCGGCATAACGTAGTATAACGGCGCAGATAGCTTTACGAGACACAGCTGAAGACACAAGCCAAAGGCGTCCTCTATGACCTATGTTAGTTGGATAGGGAAAATGGAAACGGCCACAAGGCACCTTGTCATCCGAAGGGCAGAAGAATGATCTTTATTAAGTACGGTAGGTTAGATGTGCTGGAATAGAATTTCTTTTTTTTTTGTAGGAAAAGAAACATTCGCACCAATATTTGTATCGTGACGATGTAAGGAGAAGAAATGGAGTAGAGATGTGGTCGACTTGGAAAGAAGTGATGTATTTCCATTTCTGTGAACAAGAGAGTTCTTAGCTAGTAATTGAGGATTCTGTTTTACGAGAAAGTTTTTCTTGAAGCCTTGGTTTTGCTTTATGCCGTACTGAGTTAGTCCACTTTTATGGTCGAGGACAAGGATTCACGCTGAGCATAGGTTATCAATTAATTAAGATCTCTTTAATGAAATTTTTCCATATATGTTCTCTTCCTTTCTCGTATTCTATTCAAACAATTTTTGCGTATCGGAATGATGTATTGATTATTAAACGTCGTGAAAGAAGTCTGTTTATTATTATTTTAAAAAGAATTAAAATAAAATCCTTGAATAAATCATTAACATCCATGGCCATAGGGAGGTTCGACGTTTAGAGTTAAAGGTTTGCGGGATCGGATTGAAGTTCTACATTGCGAGCAATGAGATTAAATCACTTATATCTTGATAAAGTTATAATAATACTCGTCAAAAGATTTTAAAAACTAAAAAAATGTTTCTGTTAAAGTTATTAATACGATTAGGCAAAGAGTACTATAAAGCATATACATAAACGAAAAATATATTTAACTACAATAAAATTTATTAGAATTACAAAAATTATCATAAGCCATTATTGATTCAAAATATTCCAGCTTTAAACCCAAATAGAACAATATGTTTTCATTTTTATGATCGCCATTATTACTGAGTTTATTATGCCAAGATGTAAATAATTGAAATTTACTCTCCAAAAAACGGCCAACCATAAATATCCTTCCTTCCTTTGCATATTTGTGTATGATAAAAAAAAGTAAAGCCGAATCCGTGCGCTTTGAAATATGTATATCTAGCTGCCACAGAAACTGAAAAACCTGTTCACGATACAAAAGCTTTACCGCGTAACCATCTCTGGCGAGATCTGGTTCTGGTGGTCGTACCGAGAATTCTAGCGAAAAGCAAGTAAAAGCATAACCAAAAACCACCCTAAGTCAACCGCTGTTGAGCTGTTCCAACCGGTAGACTGCCATCGGTTACGATACTATCACCGTGGGAGGATCATCCGGCTTCACCTGCCAGGACACTTTCGAGCAACGCAAATGCGTTCCATTTTTCCATCCTCGTTCACAGTACCCCTTCATCTCCTCCACACCGACGACTTGCTTGTGAACATGTGAAGTGAAAATTGTATTATCTATGAATGTTCCTTTTTTGTTTTATTGTTGTTGCAGATCGGCATTGTTGGCCTGTGAAGGACCTCCATGAAAAGCCTACGTGTAAGGATGATTTGTGGCTTTATGCTTGAAGATTTTCAATGCTATAGTTGTATTGGTAGTAGACAATGCTCTAACCATGACTCTTATTTAGCTGCCAGCGGTAGAAAAGTGGGTGAAAGACGAAAATAGATGCTAAGTGCTTACGGATCAATGACCGGTGAATGAGGGTGAAAAGAAAAAAGGCACCAAACATCCGTATAGTATCTCGCACCACTGCTATCGGCAAATCGATCGGTTAATGGAGCCGGAATCGGCTTAAAGGATTCGGCAAGGAATATGACGACACTTTGAGGTGATTGAATAATTCATGATGGTATGAGTTTGGTATACTGGTTGTGAGGGAAAACATTCAACCATGGATCTGTTTATCTGATCACTTTCGAGTGGTTGATTTATGCAAATGGTGCTCCTTATCGGCACATGTAAACAAGATTTAATCTTGGATAATCGAAATCCCGGATGGTTCCGCAATCGTCTGCAAACGAGCAACAGATGCTCCACAAGCAATTGGGGGAAATGAACAAGCCAAACTTGAGGATTAGTTAAAAGCTTTTGTGTGACTTTTTATTTATTAAAAAAAACAGGAGAAAGAAGTTACATTAAAGGATACAAGAAGCCTTTTGTCCAGATTTTTCTGAACGAAATAGTCAAAGCTCACTTCATTCAAAGTAGAACATTATTAATTAATAGAAGAACATTAGTAATATTGGTGCTATCTACCTAATTGAGTTATCCCATTTTCATGATAAGGAAATTGGGTAAATTGTTTGAGATTCTTTACTGATGAATTTCAATAGTTTTTCCAGTTGAAAAAAGTTTAAACTTAAGTCTGAATTATACTAAAATATCTACCCTGTGTACTAATGTACTCTAATTAAAGGATTCAAGAAGCCTTTTGTCCAGATTTTTCTGAACGAAATAGTCAAAGCTCACTTCATTCAAAATAGAACATTATTAATAAATAAAAGAACATTATTAATATTTCTGCTATCTCCCTAATTGAGAGATTCCATTTCCTTGGTAAAGTATATTGGTAAATTCTTTGAAATTTTTTACTAATGAATTTCAATAGTTTTTCCAGTTGAAAAAAGTTTAAACTTAAGTTTGAATTATACTAAAATGTCTACCTTGTGTACTAATGTACTCAAACCTAACAGATGTTATCTTCAGACGAATCAAACTTTGAAGCTGCAAACATTTATAATTATCCTTCTTTTTTTTCTCGGAACTAGAGGAAATATCTTTCTTAAGGATTTCTTAAAAGACTAGAATTATTAAACGTAATTTCAGCCAAGCTGGCACAACATGGCACCAACAAAAATGTAGTCGACCAAACAGGTGCGCCACAGTATTCGTTTTTCTACAACTGATGACGCCAACATTTT
The DNA here is from genome assembly GCF_943734845.2 of Anopheles funestus. Lineage (NCBI taxonomy): Eukaryota > Metazoa > Arthropoda > Insecta > Diptera > Culicidae > Anopheles > Anopheles funestus. The sequence continues at coordinate 81,437,601 of NC_064598.1, read as the reverse complement.
TTGGACATTACGGAACAGTCCACTATTACCACCAACCTCAACTTCCAACTCTCTCTCTCTCTCTTGCGAATATTCTTCTAATAATGCTACCAAACGCCCCGAAAAAAGCATAAACCACCTAGATCCAACACAACACGCGGTTAGCTTCGCCGTACCGCACGAAACGTCAATTTGCTGTCATGTTAGCAAAATAGCAAAATGCTTTCGCACCAGCTCGGTGTTTTCTTTTTTGCGTGTGCAATGAAACGCAAGTCGCTAAATGAAGTTTTCTCCGGTTTTTTTTTTTGGGGACTTCCCCCCGGGGGCACCCGCTTCTGACAGGGTCACCGTGACACCCGATGCGGACGAATTTCTGGTGGTGAAAAGTGAATTCGTTCATCACGCAGCTTCTGTGTGGCGGCATTCAGCTAATGTTCCGGTCCGACAGCCGTCATTTACTTAAATTGAGTCAATTGTGCAATGGGCAGAAAACGTTGTGAAATGTTCGCCGTGTTTATTTCTACGTGAAGGTTTCTTCTGTCCGTAAGATGGTGTGTCTGTGCTAGTTGATCTTTTGATTTTTGGGATGGCACAAAAACAGGACACTGATGATTTCTTATAATGTTTTGGAGCCGGTAACAAAATGTCTCTCCAGGAGAAGGCATCCTTAGCAAAGTCGTACCGTACAATTGGATCGAAATGTTCATTATCTAGCACGGACACGTTTTGCTGCCACTTCACTAATCAATACGCCTGTTTTGCGGTTGGTGGCTCCTGTATTTGTGACTGGTATTCATCAGGACACGAAGCACGAAGCAATATGCCCACCGGTGAACTAGCTGTTGCGTTATTCCTGGTTGGTACACAACAGTCGAGCTTTAAATATACTTCTTCTCGTAACTATCATATTTAGCATAAAATAAATAATTTTTGTATATGTTTTAATCCTTCTTCTAATGATAAAGGTTCTGAAATGATTAATTCAATTGATGCTCAATTGGAGGCGAGGACTTCAACAGTCCATTCTTTATTTCCGTATAGATTGGTTTATTTTCTGCAAATTAAGCACAACCAAGAATTTATTTTAATTTTCTTTTTTTTTTAGAAGACATCATTTTCCTGCTGTGCTGTGTAATAATGGGTAGAGAAATATATACCCTTAAAATGGTTTAGTTTGTACAATGATAATAAATGTAATGATTTATTGTATATTGAAGAAATTCGAATGCACTGGAACTCCACACCAATCAGGTAAAAAGGTTGACATAAAGATGGTTTGAAAACTTTTATTAAATAATGAAAATAAAATAAATCACAAATAAACTTATTTATTTTACGATGAGTAAATTCGTCCAACATTTTTATTTCTCAATTCGCTTTGTAGCGAAGTTGAAATATGGATAATTAGTATCAGAAAAAGAAACAGCATGATCTTTTTTTGAAATGTAAGTTACAAACATAGTTTTAAGGAAAGTTTATAAAACATTCCCAAAATTTTTGTATTGAAATATACCTATTTTGATATATGAATATACCTTCCTATTAAAAGTATTAAAAATATACCATTTTCCGCACCCACATTCTCATCATTTCCAATTTTTTTCCCCAAAAGCCTTTACTTAGTAAAACTCTATTTCACTCTCGACAACCGATTCGGTGCACGTTTTCCATGAAAAATGCTCACAACCGGAAAAATTCCCACAACACCCCGCATACACGTCACATCAGAAAGCACCTGAGGGAATTATGAAATGGTGAGATTTTCGCATGAATGAATTATGCAACACTTGCTTCATCCACTTGCACAGAAACGCTTAACTCCAGCCGTATCCTCCCTAAAAAGCCCGGCACTGACGGCCTACCACAACCGAAAATACTTTCCATCTTTCGCCGTACCGTCCCTGGGGATTATCCACATCGTTCATCGGTGCGGAAAACCAAGCAGATAAAATGTAACAACAACGCAACTAAACCGACCGAATATCCCTTCCCACGAATAAAGCTCGACAACAAATTGAAGCACGAATCGTGTGCCAATCGCCAGGCGATCGATTGACAAAATCGAAAACAACTAAACGCTAACCAAGGCACTCTGGTGCAGAACCGCAACCAAGTGTGCCCGTGTGCCATCCGTCCGTACTGGCCCTCGGTGATGAAATTTAGATTACGAGATTACGCCAAGATCCGATTACCACGGTACAGGGACGTTCCGAAACACCCAGCCCGAAACGATGATGGATTAATGAACTTACGTGTACCACCCGGGCGAACACTTGCGATTGCGCCGTCCGGAAACTGAACAACTCGGATCAGCTTCTTTCTTTACCCTACCCTCTTGGGGTGGGTGACGAGAGGTACAGTGAAGGATAAGAGTAAGAAGTGGTATCTAACCAACCTAAACCGTTTTCAAGACACAACAATCTTTCCCATCACTACGCGCTGTACCAATGGACCAATTCTACGGTGGAAATGAGCCGGAACGTGGCCGGGTGTGTGTGTGTGTAAGCCATTTCACGAGCTTTCCACCATAATGGGAATCCAAAGTGTGTTAGAATTTTTGGCGGGGACAAAAAACTTGAACGTACCACTTGCTCCATTTTCTATTGATGCGCGTTTTGACGGCTTTCGAATTACACTGTCAATCGACCACAAAGTGTCCCGAAGCCGGCGTTACGCATTGTGCGTAAAACCAGCACTCGATTATTTTTTAATGCTCGCTAGCAGTGTTGGGCTCTTGGGCTTTCAATGGATGGAAAATGGAGGGTTTTTTTTATGAGGGAAAAATGTTCATTCTGGAACGCATTTGTTTAGAAATTGAATAATTTAATTTCGATGATGTATGCGTAATTTAACGACAATAGGCTACGTTTTGTGAATGGTAAAAATTTTATCCAAAATTGATAAAAGAAATGGTTTTGGTATGTCGTCAGGTGCCTAATCTTGTAATTTCCCGTATGTCTTTGCCACCGGTTTGGCTGGCATCTGAGTCTTTCGTAGTGCCCAAATTTCTTGAAGCTCCCTGTGTGAACGATTTCCTCAACAACATAGAGTTAAATTCATAGTATTTGATTATAAATAAGTAAATTAAATTCTAACTTCATTTTTAAAAAAACGTAACTATCCAAAATAGACGGTAATTCAAGTATTAATATCAAAAAGTTCAATAGCCAATAGACAAGCTTATCATAGTGCCTACATTTGGTTATTGGAGTACTGTTAACAATTTATCAACAAGCTTTTTACCATTTTGTTCCTAATATCCTCTCAACTTATCCTCTCTTATCCTCTTCTTTCTTGTGGTAAAAATATTTAGGAAAAATTTGCAATGAAAAACAAACATGCGCTGAGCTCGTGATATAAGGTTGTTTTATTGCTTTTCATTAATTGATAAAGACATACATAATTGATTTGTTAATTGATAAGAAATCATTTGTACCCTAGTATCTTGATGCTTCTTGTTCGAGGACTTTAGAGTGTGTACGATTTTGTGTTTAACTACCATGTTTAGTGGACAAATATTTTTATAGCAATTTTTTTAAATATCGAAAGATATTCCAGATACGTGTATTAAAAATAAAACTAAATAAATAACGATTTGAGTACTGCACTTTAATGGTATTTTTCATTAGTTTCCATTTTTTCCCACTCAACCAACCGAAACTCAGACCGCTTCGGCAAACATAAACACGATTACCCTACCGTGATTGATTTCTTTTTTTTGTTCGGTGATTTATTTCTTTTTTCTTCTCCAACTGTGTGTCGTGTCTGCCACGTTCTTATCACACAGTTTTTTTTATCTCGATTCCAGTAGCCATTCATTCCTTCAACCTATTCAAACATCGAAGTAAACCCTTCCGGGATTGCTTTATACAAGGGCAATAAATAAAAAAATACTAATTCGATTTCCTTCCCAAAAAAAACCCTTGGCTCAATTCCTTTCACACCCAATTCCGATGTTTGGATGACCGATGGAAATTGTTTGGTTTGTTGTGGTAATTTGTACCATCTCCACGCGTAACTTAGTTACACGGAAAGGAAACTTTCTTTGCAAATTTTCTTCACGATGTCAAGCATACAAGAAATCATCAGAAAAAAAGAAAATCGATTTTGGACGAAAGTTCTTCATCGCACTGTATCGTGCTTTAACATTGTGAATCCCCCTTTAGCATTCAACAGTTAGGATAAACCACGTTAACTCTACGATATTACCATTCGGGGACCAATTCACGTGCCTGCTGATAGACGATAGTTCACACCCGTCAGTCCATTGGCTGGATTGACGATCGTACGCTTGACGATAGTACGTAGCACAATTATTTGCTAGCGGTGTGATATCGCGCAAAACTACCCCAACCACATGCCGGAAATTGGCATCGTCGAGTATCATTTCGTCTTAAAGTACGTCTGTGATAAAACATGTGCCCGTCAGCAAGGGGCCCGATAAAGATATGGTCCAAGCACGCTCAACGAACATTGCTCTATCTGATTCATGGCTGTCTAGGGTTTGAATGGGAGAATGGGGAATAAAGTCGTTGGAAATAGATAGAAATTTAGATGCGATTAACTTCTAGCAACACTTTATCATGTGAGTGAAATGTGACGTCTTTTTCAAGATATTTCCAGATGGATTTTATTTGTTGAAGTTAAGTTTTTGATAAGGTTCAGTTAATTTTTTTAAAGATATTTATGGAAAGGGATTAGTTAAATAAATTCAAGATGTATATTGCACATAAAGATATTAAAAGTCGTTGAAGTCAAAACGTAATGCCAGAAACTAAAGGAGAATGACATTGCAGAGCAGTCTTTGTACAACTTTGGACTTTGAGCTACAAAAAAATATTTTAAAAATGTTTTAAAAAATGTATTAAACTATTTGTCTAAAACTTAAATTTGAGACTTACAAATAAATATATCATTAAACTATGTGTGAAATAGTTTAATATTTAAAAAACAGATTTACCAGAAAACATATTCACACATAGTGTTGGGTCAAGAAACTTATTGCAAAAAATTCGCAATAAAATATATCGCATTTATAAATTTTGCTAAATTGCTGAAAAAAGTGAAAAATTTTACATTTTATCAAACAGGGTATGGAACTTGGTTCCTCGCATAACTTCTGACACAGACATCTGAGGGCATGGCCGTCCAAGAAGAAAATGTAGCCATTCGTGCCATCTATCGACCACAGGTTAAAGATTGGCAATTCGTTGGATACCGACAGAGTTATAGGCAAAACTTGGTGCAAAAATGAATCTTCTGAAATTTTCAAATATTTATATTTTTTTAATTTGTTCTGTTTTTTTATTCTTATTTTTAATTTAAAGCATTATTTTAGTGAAAAGAAACACATTGCAACCAATTGGCATTAAAATAAATCAATTTTAGTTTTTTTGCAAAATTTCTCAAAAAAATCGTAAGGGGTACCCCTTATGAAATTTTCGAGTGGAAAATTTTTTTGAAATTTTTTTCTGATTTTTTATTCTTTTTTTAATTTAAAGCATGATTTGAGTGAAAAGAAACACATTGCAACAAATTCGCAATAAAATATATCACATTTAAAAATTTTGCTGAATTGCAGAAAAATGAGGAATATTTTACATTTTCTCAAACAGGGTAAGGAACTTGGTTCCTCGTATAACTTCTGGCACAGACATCTGAGGGCATGGCCGTCCAAGAAGAAAATGTAGCCATTGGTGCCATCTATCGACCACAGGTTAACGATTGGCGATCCGTTGGATACCGACCGAGTTATAGCTAAAACTTGGCGAAAAAATGAGCCTTACGAAATTTTCTAATTTTTCTAATTTTTTACTTTTTTTTATAATTTTTTATTCTGTTTTTTATTTAAAGCATTATTTGAGTGAAAAGAAACTTTTTTGAACCAATTGGCATTAAAATAAATCAATTTTATTTTTTATCAAAATTTCTCAAAAAAAACGTAAGGGGTAAGCCTTATGAAATTTTCGAGTTGAAAATTTTTTTAAAATTTTTTTCTGATTTTTTATTCTTTTTTTAATTTAAAGCATTATTTGAGTGAAATGAAACTTATTGCAACAAATTCGCATTTATAAATGTTGCTAAATTTCCCAAAAAACGAAGGCTATAGCCTTATGAAATTTTCAAATGGGAGCGCATCGCACAAACGCTCCTGCGTGTTGCGCTCTGTACGGAACTACCTCTTTTTCCCGTGGGCTGTGCGGGAGCGCGCACAATAAGATGAGTGGAGCGATTGAGGTACCTCTTTCGCTCTTGACCCAAAACTATTCACACATAGCCTCCATAAAATCAACGAAAAAATGTGTCTCCTTGAAACAAAATTTTTGTTTTTGAATAAGTTATCTGAAGCTATTAATTTCAATACCAGTTACTAGAATTAAAAAAAAAATCGCATTACTTTTGTTTTTCGTAAATGTAACAAAACGTTCGCTCCTGGCACGTTGAATAAAGCTGGCACACGAAACATGGAATATTCCCACACGCCACACTTTGCCAAAGCTGTGCATACGATTGGAGTGTTACATTTACATGAATATGCAATAAATTTCATCCCACCTCAATATTGACCAGGAAGAAAAAAAAGCACAGTGCACCAGGGGTTGAAATTATACGCTGAAAACTATTCACTCCACACACGACAAAAAAAAAACACGCTTCAATTCATAAAATTTTATTAACCAGCAGATGTTACCCGTTGCAAACGCAGAGCTATCAATACGATCGGAGCTGCATTTGAAAATAAATTGCATGTAATTGAATGCAAACATTTCATATCACACCACACCACCGCAAATGTGGGTGTTGTGAGTGCGGATTTTGCTGTGATTTTATGAATTGATATTGATTTGCATTGTGATTGGCAGAGTTATTTTTTTAATGTAACAGAAAAAAAATCACACAAGTGTATGACTTATATCAGATTTACTATCAATGATGATAAGTTTGTTTTAATAACTCAGTCAATATTTAACCTAACTGGAAAAGAAATAAAACATGATAATGCACACGACTTCTCCTCTTCTTGTCGATAGTATAAACATTTATCAAGTACTTCCACTTAATATTCCACTTGAGCCACAGTCAACTTGTAATTAAAACCGACCATCGATTACAAATGTTAAAAAAGGTCCCCCAGTAGATAGCTCCAGGTGAAGATGATTCTCCCGATACCTTTTAATGGAATCGAACCAGTGCTGAAACAATATTGACTCAAATCTTACTCGAGTTGTCAGAGTAAGTGTTCCGGACACGAATGATCTTTTCGCATAAATGCATGCTTTGCAAACGAACGCCATCGAAGCTAAATTAATTTACCCATCGCAAACTGTTTAGCAGCTGATACCGAACACAAGTTCCGCTCCATTGTACAATTTCTACAGTTCCATTTGAAACCGTCTCTGTCCGGGTGCACGCCCTCCCGACAGCTCTGGAATAGCCAACATTGTGCATACAGAACAAACAAAAATCACACATTTGTTTCCCATTCACAACACTTGCTGCAAACCGGTCTAATGGTTGCTGCTTATCGCATTCAAATGAGCCTAATTTAATTAACGTATAATTTTCACAATATTACACCCATCCGCCCGTTTGCGGATCGCAGATCTTACCTTGAATTCGACAGCCGACTCAACCGACTTTACGGCCAGGTGTTGCACCTAGAAGAGGAGTATCAACAACAAAAAAAAAGCTCTGCCGTTTTCTCTTCCCACCCTTTACCACCCGAGCGAAGGGTGAAGGGAACGTTAATTGATGGCTTCGGATGCCTCGGTTTTCCTCGGTTTTTCCTGCTTCACACTTTTTTTTTGTTTCTCCACTTTTCACACCAACAACCGCCTTTTTGATGATTGGATGCTGTATGGAGCTTCTGTTGTTTGAAATTGAATCTTGTTTTTTTTTTTTGTTTTCTTCCACAAAACCACCCCTTATTAAAATGGGAAGGTAAGGGTTGGGCGTATTTTTTTTTTGGTTTCCACTGAATGCACTTGTCGCTGCACTAGCCGAAGGGCACAATTTTCCCAGTAAGCAAAGTGCCCCCGATTATGCCGCTCACTTTAATTCACATTCACAGACTTGGTGCTTGTGCGCACGATAAATTGCTTTATTTCACTTCCCTTTTTTGTTGTTGTTGTTGTTGCTGTTGGTTTTTGGTTTCAATTGCACCCTCAAACACACGATCACTTGGCACTTCAATTGCATTCATCTTTCACCTTGCGCCAAGCACAGAATAAGGAAGAGAGCCGTAATCAGTAACAAAAAAAAAAGAAAGACAACGATTTACGGTTACGGTAATTTGTGCACTTTCAAATAAAAGTAAAATCCACACCCCACGGTTCACGCCTTAGGGAGAGAAATAAAAGCAAGGGTTGCTTCAGATGTTGTGCCTGGTGTTCCATTTTTTTTTTTGCTATTTAATTTCCCACCTTTAAGCTTCTATTTTAATTCGAGCCAACTTAAGAGCGGGATGTATAAAACCCCGCTCGGAACTGTTGCTGCAGGCGCGCTGCAAGTGGATCACTCCTGTCCGGTACTTGCGGTGCCAATTAATTACATCGGCATGCGCCACAACAAGATCACGGCTGCTGCATAACCCTACCGATCGAGCATTGTACGGAGAGACGGATACTTCCGTCCCGGCCCCCGGTGGGGGGACATTCGCGGTCCAAAGGTGCCTGTGGGCCAAATGCTTACGCATGTTCACCCACCCAGCTTTTAATGCACCATGCCCGTAAAGCGGATGGTACGGTAAAGCAAAATGATGCTAAGCAACATACATCAAGCCCGTTGCAGCACGTCGCACGGTCGGCAAATTGTGAACGCAAATATTACACCACACACGCACGCACCCGAAGCCGCGTGATGACGCGCTTCGTCAATGTGAAGAAATACAGGTGACGAACACTTTCCGGTCGTACGAAACATACCCTCGCTATGGGACAGGGAAGTCGAGGAATTATCCCTGTCAGCGTGCATCAAATCTGCATGCCTAATGATGTGGCGCTCGTTCGATATCGGAGGACACGGAAGGGATAGAATTAATTTTATAGCAAGCGCACACTACCTGGAACCGTGGAATTTCTCTTTCATTTATTTTCATTTCTTCTGATTATCTCTTTAATCTTATATCTTCTTTAATTCACCAAATAGAAAACGAGAAATAAAGGGAGAGCGAGACAGCTTTAAGAGCTTTTTATTTAATCACGGTACGATCAGCGATATGGGTGATCTTCTGCGAGATGACTTTTACATTAACATAGCAAACGAGTGATGCATAAATTTCATCTCTCATAAAAATGCACTCTCGGGGTTTGATGATCAGTGTTTGACGTCTTACAGCCGTACAGCATCTTGCAACCGATCGATGATGCACTTTAGCGAAAACACACCCCTTGCTTCATTAAACCTCACTCTTACATTATTATAAAATACACAGGCGCACATACACAGCCACACAAAACACCCCACTACCAGACACACCGCTTAAGTATTCTGCTCACTTTTACCCCCCTTACGGGGACGGTTCCCATCCCTGCCACGGTTTGGAATCTGGGTGACAATTACACTTTCGATCAATTTGCATTCAAACGCACTACATTATCACGTCACAAAGCGCACAATGCATGCAACGAATGCAGTTGGCCATTGCACACCCCTAAGTCTTCATGGTGTGGGTCTTTTTTTAAAACTCCTTTAAGACATTTTTTTTTCTCCTTCCTTTTTTCATCACAAATAAAATTTCACGGTATGAATTTTATTTAAAAAAATGTTTAACAACATTTTAAGCTAATAAAAGAATGATCATTTGTGAAAACGCGTTTAAAAACTTTCTACACATCACAAGGGACGCATCCAAAATTAACACTTCACTGATGCGAGTTTTTGTGACACAATGGAATAGAAGGGGCCGAATTATGAAGCACTGAATCCCTACGGAGCGAAGGTAGTCAGACACGGCAACCACCCAAGAAGGGTTGGGTGTTAATTCAATTTAAAACAGACCATCGTCTTGCGTGTACAGCTGTCCACCATACCACGTAAAAGACACGAAAACGAAAACTTTCTTCTGACTCTCCAGAATAGACATAATCATACGCACGACAGAAAAGAACGCCCCATTTTTCATAAAACATGCACCCATTCACTAACTTGGCCACATGGTTGTATAAACAATTTCGTCTAATTTAAATCTCACCACTATCACGGCCGTGCTGGTTTCGAAATATTCACCCAAAAAAACACGCGCCGTTTTACGATAACCGTGGTTAACACAAACGAGCGCGGCACCACTGAACAGTCGTCCGGTGCAATGTGCGTACGCACCAGATGACGGGGGAAAACTGAGCGCGAGCTCAACGGTTGATGCTTTTCCAGCGTCGGCAGGGTTTTTTGGTTACGGTCGGACCCGGTTGGCGCTCGGTTTTGTAGCGCGCGCTAACAACCGCACTTCGCTGGCAAGCGAACAGTGTGCGCGGGCGAGGAGTTGTTGCAGGGAAACGCGCAAGCGTCTGTCGCACCACATGTTGCACGCAACGCAACATTCGCGCACGGTGAAATACGGTGGGGACATATAGTTTTTAATCAAAAGAAAATAAATAAAACAATGCTCCTTGGAAAGGTATATTATGCAAAAAAAAAATACTAAACTTTTTTATTTTATTTATCAAAAATATGTTTTTTTGGAACTATGGACCATAAAATGTTAGAAATCCTCACCGGCTTTTCTATATTTATATATATAATACAGTACTCACTAGGTGGTGGTGCATGTGAAAAACGGCGCCCGTCCACACGGCAGGGACCGGGTTCAAATCCCATCCGGACCGTCCCCCCGTAGCATGGACTGACTATCCTGCTACGTGGTAAAATAAGTCTTGATACGGCCAGGCCGTTCTAACCGAGCAAAAAAAAAAAAAAAATCACTCACTATATTTCTTGTTTATGCTACAAGACATTTTTTACAAATTTTAAAATAATTTCGTTGCTTTGCCTAATGTTCGACCAAGACTAGTATTGCAAAAAGTGATGCTGTTCGCTGAAATCGACACCTTCCCCGTGGCCACGCGAATGCCAGTGCAACAATTCATTATTAGCTGCTCGATACCGCATCAGTATGCAACTCGAGTGCTAAACATTTAACACTCGGACACGTGGACACGAGTGGATCGAATTATATCTATGAAGTAATGTGATATGCGCGCGGTCAGTAGCTAACCATTTAAGAGGGTCAATCAAGTTCTTTGTAGGTGCTTGGAATCGGATATTCGAAACACTTTGCCGTTCATGTGAATGGAAAAAGTGCTGGCTCACATATGGATCATTTGTTCGGTTCAAGTTTTGATGTTTTCGATAAAATGCTTATTCCCTCTTTCTTGTTTATATTGTTTTGGGTAACTCTCTCTGCAATCATCACGACTAAAAGCAGTTCTTTTAAATTCACTACTACAAGCTCTTGTCCATTTTCTGAAATTTTGGACATTCAATACGTTCGCCCACTCCCGATGTGAACCGGCATCGTGACCTGCGTAGCGCGACACGTTCGCACGCATGCCGCGAAACGTTGCTTCATGCTGTTATCAGAAGGCGGAAAAATGATTCTCCCCTCGGGGGGGAGAAGAAATCACTAGATCTTTCACATCTTCACCGATAAGACCGATCTGCATCCGTTGATGGTGTTGTTAATTAAATCTACCATCGACCAGACTTGTCGAAGATAAAACCAAATGTGACCTGTCCTCCAAATAAAACCACAAAGACCTCAAATGTGTTTTCTTGTGAGACAAAAAAGAGGGTAAGGAGAGCATATTCCTGGCGAATTGGCGACACTGACCGTGATAGACTGGCTTTTGTTTTGCATTCCCTCAGGTGGGAATATCGCTAATGATCTGATTGTTGATTGTAGAGTGACCGTAGAGTGACGAAACATAGCGATATTTCAGACCTCAAGGTCATCGCATCCGGCACAAAGGTGATGAAAATGTGTCACGAGGAAAGCTATAACGCGCTGAATCATTGCTGCAAGCAACTCACCTGGTCGTGGCAGTGTCGATATATGGAATTGTAGTTTGATTTCATAATCATAAAAATTAAATGCTGCATGTGTGTACAGTGCTGTCATATTATTTTGCCAAAAGAGCATAATTTCCGTCGCTAATTAATTATGCGTATGCCATCGGTACGCAGCATCCAACCATCATTATGCCACACCGGCAATCAACACAGGCCTTACCTAATGACCACACGTTTCAACCTGTCCAAATGGACGACAATTTGCAACCGTTCGCTTTAGGGAAGGGAAGAGCCAATAGCTCTGATTAACGATCGTTTCCAGCCGGTTCCGGTCCTGCACAGCATAAAGTCTCTCTCTCTCTCTCTCTTTCACGCTCTCTCCATTTTTCTCTTCACATGAAGCAAAGGCAGTAGCATAAATCTTTCTACCTTCGATCGTACCGGTTGATAATTACACACGGCAAACGTGACTGGATGATTCCGATTTGAAAACAATCATACGTGGCTGCAGTCACGGGGACGGACACGGCAACCTAACGAGCCCCATTGCAACCATCCTTGCATATTTCGTTGTCGTTCGAAGCGCGCGGTTCGGTTTATCTACGATTGGCGCCCTCCTAAATGGTGTCCGGCCTTTTGCCATTTTGCAGAAACGAGTGTAACTCGTTTGTCGGAAGGATAACACAATTTACATGCGGCTCCAATCGTTTCAATCAGCTACTTATGTACACGTTCTAAGCGTACCGTGCCATCAACCGGTACCGGTTCCATCTGTATGGGCCACACGAACCAACACGCTAACGAGCTAGTTGAGAAAAAATCTCATAAAATGGCACCCCAAAAAACACTGGGTGGGCCAATGTTGCAACATGCAAACAATAGCTCGTGAAGTGCTGTTCGTTGCAACTGACATCTCCAACATAATCGATCCCCGGGTCAGATATGTTGTGGTCCGATAAACTGAATCCGGTTTCAGTTGAAAGGTTTTGTGTCGAGTAAGGGGGGTTTTTTCCCGCGCCCGTGTACAATACCGTGTGGAGTAATTATTTCCCCCTATATGGTAAAGTGAAAACCGTTGAGATCCTTTCCTTGAGGGATGCCTTGTGGAGGCAGTAGCTAGACCAGCCAAGTATCAACCTGCGGAATGTCACCCATCGCCGATACACCGATCGGTACCACTTAATGGCCAAATAAATCACACCCCAAGCCGATGCCGGAGGCTCTCGAGCACGCTTTGTCAATTTATCTTCCATTATCAGCGTTGCTGCACTGAAGGTTCCAGCATATCGGAGAGAGTGAGGAAGCTTACCAAAAAGGAACGTGGAACTAAAAAAAAAAATTGGAACACACCAGTCCCCTGCAAATATCTTATGTGACATCATACACTGTCATACATACAAAAAACACACACATGAAACATGCATAAATTCACACGTTTGTAAAACCAGGTAACAAATAGGCCACTTGCAAGACACTTCGAATAGCCGTAACAATCGATCCCGACACCGGACACTTCAGATCCTTTTAAAGACATCCCCTCCGGCCATTACGGTGGCCGTCGGTGAATGATAAATTCACGTCGTGAAACATAATAATAATCGTCGATTAATATTCATTTATGTTTTTTAATTTATTTACGATAATGGTGGCGTCGACTTGGAACGGCGCCGATACGTTTGCTTTCGCTCCTTCTTTCTCACCACGTACCACGTGTATTGCAGTGAGATAGAGTAATATTTGTAACTTTAAAGCTGCTCAAAACTTTAGACTCCGTTTTTTTTTGCGCAATGGGATGAAGTAATATTTCTCAAAGGGTTTTGTTTTTGGTGTAAAAACTAAAATTATATGCGAAAAAGCTACTGAACTGTGCGTTCGGATGGAAAGCGTACACAAAGGATGGAATAAAAATGGGCAAGATTTATTGTGTTGCTCTTTAAACCACCCAAAAACGAAAAAAAACGCCGTGCCCCAAACAGTAGGAAACGAGAGTAAACGCCGGAATATAAAAAATGAGGGACCGCAAACGCGTTTTTTTTGGTTGTGTTTTATTTCTTAATTTTCGAAAAAAGAACCTGCCCTAAGCGAGAACGCGATGTGGGTCGCTATCCTCGAGGGTTTTTACTGCATGCCCTGTTGGTAAACATAAATAAGTTCGGCAGAGCGAAAGAAAAAACGAGGATGAAGGATAACAGATGACCCTCGGGGGAGAAGAAAGGACGTTGGGAAAGGGAGGGGTGTCTGATTGTGTCCCACGGCTATGGGGCAAGCGTTAAACGGACCTTGTGGGCTTCCCGGGAAGCACCACGATAAGACGACACCGCGAACCTTGAACGCAATGGCCAAGGAAGCGGTTTTTGTATGTTTTGTACTGTTTTTAGGATGTCGCTTGTTAACGGTCGATACTGGTTAATTGAGTGTAATCACCGTCACCGGTATTGGGAAAGTTTGACGAAGAGTAATGTCTGAATCCGTCAGACGTGTGTGTTAGTGAAAAAGGTTTTGAATTTCAAACCTAAAATCAATTGTTGTTTGTTTAATATTAAAGGTTTTGAAGAAAACGCAGAACGTTGTATTTGGGTCATTTGTGATGATTTTGATTACTTGTCGTTTGTAATGATTTTTTTCAAAATGCAATGATATTTTGTCTGTTACTTTTAATTTATATTTAGTTTAATTTAAGGTTAAATTAATTTATAATTTAAAAAAAAAAACCTTACTTAAAATATCTTCTTTAACTCATTAATTTAATTTAATAATTGGATTCAATTTTTTTTAACTCCGTACACTTTGACACTTTGAGCTTTGTTAAAGATTTGTCTTCTACAATACAAAGAACTCCAGGGTAGCTGGGTTTGACGATATCAGTAAGTATGATGTCCAAAGATACCAAAGTCTGGCGCCAGAGAGAGAGCAGTTCATCGGGCATCCACTTAAAGAGTACATCGAGGAAATTCCAGGAATCAGTGCCTTTCAAACTTTCTTCTGTGGTTCTGATGTTCCTTTTTATGGAGGAAGATCTTCACTGTCGTGATAAGCAGACAGGAAAAAGTAGTTAATATGTCAACTAGAAAATGAAAGGAAGATGGAAAATGAAAGGAAGAAGATTCTGACAATTTCAATGGAAAACATCTACTCTTGAAGGAGTAAACTTGAAGAGAGTTATGCCTGAAATTGCCAAGTTGTTGCATGCTGGAACAATTGACTTTTGCCATGACATAGTTCCTCAATGAATTTGGATTATTTGGAGTTTCTTCAGATCATATAATAACTTCAATAGACTCTTAGATATGAATAGAGTCTTAGATAAAATGGAAGCAGAATATGTCTTTAATAAAATGAAACCAGAAGCAAAGATTTTTTTATTGGATTCCCCAGTAATACGAACTTCTTTGGAGATCAATTTACAACACGCTTCCTGCTACGTTCTAAGAAACATGTCAGCTTAAGCAGCTTAAATATAGCTTTACCAAAGTAATCGCCTTCAGAAACATAAAAGCTCCTTAGAGCATTATCTCTTCTTCTCACCCCTCTGGTCTGATTCCCATTTCGATTATGCTGCAAATTTAAACGAATCTTGTTGTAGCTGCTGTAGTTAATATCCTAACCTCAAAAACCGTTCCACTTCAGTCGGAACTAACTGACAACGAACAAATAAACAACCAAACAAAAGCTTCAAAGTACTGTGCGCCTCCATCGAAACGTGTCGTGCTGGAAGGGAGCTGTTTCGCTTTGGTATAATAAACGCGACAAAAACTTCCTAACTACTCAGTCACGGTACGGTTGACGTTTTATGCTCCGATTGGTGAATACCGGTCGGGCGATAAAGTACAAGTCCGTAATGGTGCTACCGTTTGGGAAGGGTGGTTGAACCGATCAAACCCCAAATGGTGACCATCAATTCTTGCACCGGCCAGTAGGCACACAGTTTAGCACACTGTTCAGCGTTTTATGGTTACGGTTAATCTTTAGTTTAAAGGACACATCCAAAGTGCTTTAAAAATTGGTCCACCACTCGTATAATCACATGAAACAAAAAGAAAAAGAGATCGATAAATATCGATTTTAATCCGATCGTTTTTAAGTCACACTTCACATTGTTTGAACTTTGCGAAAGCTCTAGAGAAATATAAAAAGATTTAAAGTTTTTGAAAGGTCGTGCAAGTAACAATTCCAATTACTTTATTTCTCCGTTCATGTCTTCGTGTCGTTTGTTCGCGAAGTAATTTACAGCCTCACAACTTCTGATCCGTTGAAGACTATGCCGGAACTTACGGCAACCGTCATCGTCTTAGGACATCCTTGAGTGATTTTCGGCGAAGCGTTCACTCGAAAGCCGGTCTGTCAAATCGTGATCACTTCATCATTTCACATCGACTGAGCGGCTGCACGATTTGTTCCGAGCGCGTGCCAAGAGTGTGCCCAAAACGGCAAACATGCAAACGGTTCCCGTCATGGTGGAGCAGGTGGAACGCTAATTAGCGAAACTATCCAACACCGTCACTTTCAGTGGCGCTTGCTGGGACGCTTTCGAAGCATAAGTTTAAAACATTCTACCCACCCCGGGTGGTGCACTTGTCAGGCAAGAAAGTTACGCACGGTGTACGTGCTGAGTCGAAGCTTTACATGGTGACTGAGCTGCAAAATGGAAGTCTTACTAGCTTCATAATTGTGGTATAATTTATGCCTGATTGTCTCTCTTATGTGAAGTGCGATATGAAGTACGCATGTTTAAAAAGGATTTCATTGGTTGTGCTTTTACAGTGAATGTAGAATTAATGTAAGAACCACCATATTGTTTGGAAAACCATGACTTATGCCTTCATAATGTAGATGGGTTTGAATATTTTGTTTAACCATATCCCCCCGCAAGCCAAATTCCTTGCCATTTTTATCTGTGTTTTATTCTCTTCTCATCATTAGAATAGTTGTTTTAGATTTACATCTTCTTGACAACTTACTTAAAGTAATTTCATATTTTTTTAAATTCTTTTACCAATGTTTTTGTAAGCTTCGTAAGCTTGTAAAAGTGTTCTATAATTGTTCGTTTTCATTTTTTCTTTCCGCTCTTTTTTTTTCTTTCTCTCTCTTTCTTCTTCTTCTTGGCTTAACGATCTTACAGGTCACGCCGGCCATTTCTGGCTTACTAGACTTATTTTACAACGTAGCCGGATAGTCAGTCCTTGCTACGGGGGAACGGTCCGGATGGGATTTGAACCCGGTCCGGCCGTGTGGACTGGCGCCGTTTATCACATGCACCACCGGACCGCCCCCTTCTCTCTCTTTATATTCCTTTATTTTTATGTTCTTGGTTTTTGTATCTCTTTCGGTTTTTTACCATTTTTTGGTTTTAGCTTTTTAATTACTTTTGTGTGTTCTTTCTTCCAAATACATTACTTATACTGTCCTAACGTGTATTTATAATACGGTCGTTCGAACTTACAAAACTTTCTGAAAGAAAAGCGTATATTAAACGTATTATTTCTTGTAACATTTTTATTGCATTTTCGTATTGGGAATGCTACTGTTTGGATAATTTAATTTCCAGGATTTTTTTATCTAATCACGCCTGTTTCCTTAACTAAGTGTATTTAAGTTATCAATAAATAATTGATAAATGTTAATGATTTAATACTGTTTTATATCAAATATCTAAATAAAACAATAAAATCAAATTTTAAACATAAAATAATAAATAATAGTTGAAAATGCTACAACAAAATTCAATAAAAGTTTGAATGCAAATATCAGCTCTAATCTAATATTCAATCCAGAATACAAAAATAATTCTTCCAAAGTTTATCATAAAGCATCACACAATGTTGCAGCGAAAACCAACCAAACCAGTCGCACCGTGGCAAAAGCGTAGCAAAAGACAAACTTTAAAAATGTACTCCCGTTTTCTACGTTTGGTTTTTGAAATTTTCCCACCATCACTACACTTGCAGTTCACCAACAAAACACAAACATTGTCGAGTGCAAGCGTCTGTCGGAAAGGTTCTCGTCGTCACCTCGTCACTACATACTTAGCAATTGTCGCGTTTGCGAAATAATAGTTTTTTTTATAATTTTTTATTATTTTTTATTCTTTTTTTATTTAAAGCAATTTTTGAGTGAAAAGAAACTTATTTCAACAAATCCGCATTAAAATACAACAATTTATAAAATTTTTGCTAAATTACTGAAAAAAAGCTAAGGCTATAGCCTTTTCAAATTTATTGATTTTATTTTAATTTTTTATTTTTATTACTCTTTTTTTATTGTAAGCATTTGAGTGAACACTCAATAATAATCAACAAATTCGCATTCAAATACATCAATTTATAAAATTTTGCTAAATTACTCAAAAAAGCTAAGGCCTTATAAGATTTTCAAATTTATAGATTTTTACTTTGTTATGTGTGTTATTTTGCGTTGTTGCCAGCAAAATCGAGCTTTTCTGGTCGCCATTACAGAAAATTGTCATGGCGTCAAGTCGCGCTTCGAATAGCGATTTTTCGTTAAAAATACACGTACAGCGACTATTCGCAATTTTTTTTATATGGAGTTTCGCAAAATTTTTCTGAATCGCATTCGCAAACGCGACAATTGCTAAGCGTTTAGTGACGGGATCACATTAAACAATCATTCTCGGATAGTTACGGAGAATCGTAGTGACGTTGGCGTAGGAATGTTGAGATAAGGGAAAAATTTACATAAAAAAACACAAACAGTAGAATATTTACATTCTCAGCTTGTGTCAGCTGTTGTGCATCGTTCTTGCAACTGAACACCATCCCTGCGTAACATCAAACCTCGAGTGGCGAGATGAAGTAAGATGGTACAAACCGTTATTGATAAAGTTTTTCGTTTTATCTGATTATTGCCATGCGACTACATGGATGCACTTGTCTCCCCAAGCATAATTAATTATTTCTTTAGCTACTTCTGAGGCACACAGTAAACCATCGCATTGGAACAAAATCAAACCGAATCAATCATTCGAAAACAAATTCAAACAAACTCAATTAAGGGACAAACAAATTTCATTGAACTTTCAACCCCATCATCAAGGTAGTACAACCTTCATCATCATCTAGTGACAGTCATCCATCATCAGAAGACTTAATTTTGCACTTCCACTTGCTTGCAGCTTTTCGTTCGGGAGTAACGAACAAAAAAAACAAAAACCACCCTCCACAGACAGTTTCAGCAAACACCAAAAAAAAAGGACAACCAAAGAAAGAAACAAAACAAACAAAAGAAAAAAAAACAGTGCAAACCAGCAACTACCAGTGCAGTAGCTGTAGGAGTAGTAATTATTTTCCATAACAACTTCCAAATTTATCCATCGTGCATAAAAGCATGAACCAACACAAAAAAAACCGGCAACTGATTGAGAAATCTCACGAAATTGGAAAAAGACGTTGCCACACGTTGAGAGAAAAGGGGATGAAAACAAAAGCAACCGACAGCGAACCGGGTCGAGCGTAAGGATTTCCTTTTCTGTCTTCCCCGGGTCAACTGGGGACTGTTGGGACGATATTACGTCCAAACACAAAAGCGAACAGAGCAAATGTCCGCGTTTTTTTGTACACGTCCGTCCGCCATTCTCTTCACAGTACGGACCCGGGGCCACTGGTCGTGACGATGTAATCGATTAAAGTTTATTACAAAGCGCGCGATTCTTTGCGACGCACAGAAGAAAAAAACAAAGACTATAAGAAAGCGCCTTGGACACGTTGGTGATAATCGTAGCTTCATCTGGCGTGGCACACGTGTCTTCAAGACGGCTCACTCAACACACTGGTGCTGGTTGCGTAGATAACGAGTCTACCGTCAAGTTTCAGCTGTTCGGTGTTCAGTTACGGTACGGTCGTAAACAATTTCTCGATAATTAAACTTTAATGGTTTATTTGATTTTCGCACGAACATCGAAACTGAACAGTTTTCGGTGTATCTCACACACGGGACTTCGGATCGGAAAAGTGTCGTAAAAATGTTTCGATTCCCACTGCTTTTGTTTGTTCCCTCATTCGACTAGGGGGAAGAACATGAATCTTTGATGATAGTAAGACTGTTTAAAGTTACGCACAGAACCCGTACAGAACAAAGCAAAAGGTAACATCTTCATTTTCGCTTAAGCACAAAAAAGGTCAGCTTTGCATAAACCATTCCGAGTGATATACGTTTGTTGATGCTCGGTTTTTTTTTCAAAAAGAGTAAGGTTCCCGGATTTTTATTGCTACACCCGTAATGGTCTGCTAGTTGTTTGGGCTGCGGAAGTTGATTATTTCCATCCACACTTTCAAGGGTAAAAACGGGAGTAATAAAATCGATATTTTCGGTTGAAGGTATTCAACGTTGAATTTTTTTTTTTTGCTTTTTAAAAGAAATAAATTTTTAACCATCTCACTAATACGTCACTTGAGCGCTAATCCGCGCATATCCGCGAACCCTCGTGCCATGATAAAATCATTTTTGCATGAAGAATTTTCACCATTTTTGTTTTTCTTTGTTTGCTCTACTCCCAATTTTCTTTATTCGGATGGTTTCGCGTTACAGCAGGTTTCCCATCGAAGGTGATTGATTTATACCGAATCGGTGAGAAAAACCACACATAAACACACATACATACCGGAACAAAGAACGATCAAGGAAGATCAATCCACTTCAAGGGTAGCGTACACAGACGCGCGCGATTGAGCCGTAAGGGAAAAGGAGAGTCACTTTGAAGCTGAGTTTTAAAAGGATGGGATTTGTTTGCTTACGGCACAACGGGACACACTGGTTGCGGTAGGGGTGTGAGAATTCACAACCACACAAAAAGTCGCTTCGGTTTTGCTACAATGTCACCCATGCATGACGCATATTACAAGATACCTTACGCCCCCCTGGGGGGCCACAGGTTGGCCGCTGTTGATCGATGCGATGCAGCTCAACACACCATCAATAATCGGGGTTGGTTTTTTATTCGTACATGTGTACAAAGCGTACACTCGCATGCAACCACCCCCCAAAAAAGGGGCAAAGTTTTGTTTTTTTTTTGTTTTTGCCATCTTCGATTCACCAAAAAACCCAGGCCGGATTCGTTGTAAATGAAAAGAACACAGCTTTGTTGATCGATGATTAATGTTGTTTAACTTTCCGTTTGAAAATGGTAAGCAATAAAATTCTATGGTTTAAAAACAAATAATGTTTTTGAATAAATGCGTACGCAAACAGATCCATCCATCACAAAGATTTTTTTTCAAAAGAAAAGGATCTAATATTTCAATTTCACTTTCTTTACACATTTTCATCCGACAATATAAGCTAAATAAAATAATGTATTACTCATCTTAATAATGCTATAATTTTACCTATCAGAATCTTAATGTTTCGTGTATAACTACTACTTTTTGTGTCGAAGAATTAATAGCAGTAGATCACAGCGTAATGTGATGCATAAAAAGGAAAGAACAAAACTATTTTAAGCTGTGCTAATTAATGCAAGATGTCACGATGCCTGTACATGTCACGGTGGCTTTCAACAAATGTATAGAAGCAACAATTTGCGGCTTCAATATGGCAAATTATTATACACAAGAAAGATTAATTAAAAAATAATCATGAAATTTAAAAATAGTCACACGTCTTGTTTGTCTGTTTGGTGATAAAAAAGTTAAACGATGACGATATTATGGCGGAAAGTTGCCATACTTTAATAAATAAATAGAAATTACGAATATTTGCCCATCAATCATTATGGTCTTTGGCAACTGATGCTTTTCTTCACTCGATCGTTGTAAAACAAATTGCATTCCAAAAAAGTCTTTTGAATCAAGGAATTATATAAAACATTAAATTTTCATCCCGAACTTTTTTAGTAAAGCCCTAAAAAATAGCTTCTCTAGAGTCTAGACTATTAAAAAGTTCCGTTTTAAAAAAAAGGTAAAAAATTTAAACAACCCATCTGGAGCCTTTAAGAACTAAACGGGTCAATCAACATCAAACAATCAACAGTAAAGCATAAAATAATACCACGATAATGCTGTTCACAATCCTCCATCCTACCCCGGGTGGTCATAACAATAACCCGTCGCAGTCAGGAGAAACCACAAACATGATGCAAAAAAAAGTTCAACCGCGTGTAATCTTACTCCCTGCGTAATAAGAAAATTGCCCACCATGATGCTAGCTGACATTTAAACCGTTGACGACTGTAATTTTTGGGCTAATGTTTATGACCATTTGGCACGCGTTAACCATTCGCACATATTGTGTTTCTCCGGTCCTGGGAGAAGTTAATGAGAAAGCACCCAACAGAGGAGAACTCAGAAAGGATATGTTTAAGGGAATTTTAATAAACTTAGTGTGAATTTCGTGTGTTAGTTTTAGCGAATATCATTTAATGATGTGATTGATGCTAAAACGCTTTTATGCGAAAACCGAAGACTGGCAACCGAAGAGTTCACTTTACTATCGAAAACACAAAAGAAAAGCCTCATTAATAGATGGTTACATTGTGTGTTTGTGCGGTTGTATCCGGGCGAAACATCTTTAAATATGAATTCCCCTTGTTTATTACTAAACCAGTTCGGCCGTTGTAACGAGGTCGTAGCAACACGCTTCCTAATGATCGCCGTTCCGCAGGATGCAATGTTCCAGCCAGCCAGCCATTCACAGCAGGCCGGTATTCATCGTTTACGTTTATGACTAATAACGACCTCCAGTGTCGGAGGAGGGAAATAAAACCGGTGAAAAACTCACGTCCATGAACGTCCGAATGTAATGAGGCAAAAATATGTCTGACGGATCCGAGCGATGGACAAATAAAAAAGAAGGGCAAGAAGTACATCATAAACATAAGCCCCACCAGTACCAGGACATTTATGTTATACATTTCGTGTATCTTATTTTTATTGAAAACCGAATCACTTGGATGCAGCACCATTAAAAAGAAGAAGATGAAAAAAAAGACACCGGGAAGGCCAGGTCGAAGGTTGTGATAATGACTAGGACGCTTACCTCTACTGTTACAACACGAAGCAAGGAATCCTTCCTACCGTCTTGCTACGGTGAGGACGTGATTTCTTTTTATTTATTTTGTCCCGTTTCTTCCAATTCAATTTCAATGGTTTCTTCCGATGCATTATCATTAACATTAACAGTGGGACCATAATTACACCCCTGGTTCATACATGACCGTGGGGGAGTAGAAAATGAAGGAAGGGTGGGTCTGTTCCTGTTGATGAAACGGGCAAAAACCAAGAAAAAAAAATGAAATCATTGTCGGTGCGTGTCAGCAAAAAAAAAAAAACGGCTCCAAACTGCGGGCAATCACGTTGACTTTAAAGTTCATTTATTTGTCCAGTTTTCATATTTCTTATCTCACTACACTTAATGCCACGGTTTTTTTTTTACAAATATTTTCCTCCCAAATAAAACATCACCATTAACGCTGAACCATCACACACTCCCAACGCACCCTGTCTAGTTGATCGATTCCACAAACTCTCAAGCATTCCTTTTCGTCACCTTTGCAATTACCGCACGCCCTTTTTCAAACCGTGACTTGAGTTTTTCTTCTCCCCGAGTGTGGAGATACAGTTTCCGGCGGGCCGTTTCGGGTAGGAAACACATTCCCGCGGTGTAAGTTCCCGCACGGTAACAACGTCGGAAATGCGATAAATTGCACCTAACAATGCCTTCTCGTGATGGTTGCGCCATTTCATCGGGATCTCGCAAGAGAGAGAAAAAAAACTGGCGCAAACATCAAAAACCCACAAATGACAATCATAATATTTGCGAAAAATTATTTCACACCACCATTAGCAGTGGTGGTCCCTCTGCTCTGTTTGCTCAACCGGTTCGAGTGCATCTGTGACAAATAAGAGGTGGGATGCCTGCTTTAAACGGGCGGACGTGATTTGTCTTCATTCCTAAAGTGCTAAAAGTATAATATCGTCGACGCTCTCCAGATGCCAGAAAGCGCGATCTTCGCGATCCTCGATCGACGAATTATGATAGTTTTTTTCTCCACTGATATAGAGGAAAAAAAAGAACATTAGCGATAAGCTAATTGCATCGCATGACTGACATGGATGACGTGTCTGATCATCCCTCAAACAGGGATGACTTCAATGTCTACAGCTGTCCTTCACCGAGAAATTAGTGTGCCAGATATTTACAAACTCTCGGCGCTGTCCCCCCTTTGCTATAATCGTAGCTTCGTGGTGTAGGTCGACTGGACCGACTTCTTAAACACATCCGTCAGCTCCGATATCTCTTCCTGCGTCATGGCGCTCCGTTTCCGTCTCATGTACAGCTCGTTGTAGTTTAGCTCCAGATCGCTGCTATCTTCATCGGAGTCCTCCCCCGTGCTGCTGCCGATCGATTCCGATCCATCGTCACTTTCGCTGATCAGTCGCATCTGGCCACAGGTTTCCTCCGCCTGACGGATAAGTGTGTCCTCCGGGCTTCCGTACACCTCGGATTCATCCGATCCGGCACTATTGCAGCGTGACTTGGCGTACGGATCGACACGATGCGTCAGGACGAAGTGACAGTACAGATCATCCTCCTGGCGGAACGTCTCGTTACAGTAGCCGCAACCGAACTTGATCGTATGGTAGTGCTTCAGACGGTTGTGTGTCATCAGGATCTCGAAGGTGGAGTACCGCTGACCGCACAGATCACACACGAACTGCAGCACACGGAAAAACACACCAAAAACTGATCAAAATCTTTGTGCTACTTCGAACACACACGGCGAAAACGGGAAGATTTCATTGTCCGGCAAAAGACTGGGTACTTACTTGCGTTTCAGACATCTTCAGTAGAATATTTGTTGTATAGAACGTTGCTTTTAGATTGATTTATAGCTTCCCAAAACACTTTTGGACGACACACGTACGCACTGGTCGTGCAGAAGTCTCGATATTAACTAAACTCACCAAGATTCGCCGTGCGACTTTATCACGTCCACTACAACCATAGTTGTCGCTAACCTGTGCGAACAATTATCACCCATCCGCTAATATACGATCATTAATGGTGAATGTCAGGTGGGAGTGTAGTATTTTTAGCATTTCGGTCGTGTAGCGTCCTTTCAGGCGTAGGGAGATTGAAGCGATTCAAATCGCAAAACACAACAGAATGGGTGCATTGTTAATCGATCAAGAGGATCAATATTATTGGCGGGCTGGACCAATCGGAACAGTCACCTACTGGTGATTGGAACATATGACGTACACTGTTACTAATGACACACCGATTGCGCCGCTACATCATATGACACGATGATTAGAGTGAAGTAGAAAATGGAACACCATGACGCCTCTTGTTTGCTTGTCGTATTTAATAGATGCCTGTAGTATCCGAGTGTGGAACGTATTGGATTCTAGAATGTTTATATCATAATCGTGAGTTTGTTCAAATATTTTGATTTTGTACAAATATTTCCCATCGACAAGCTTATTCCGGATCGGATTTGTTTTGCATGTTTAATGGATGTCACCCCTTTGAAATCTATTTTTACACACACAACCGTTCCTGTATGGAAATATCTGCTAGTAAGACTTCTGAGACAACTTAGAAATTAAAAAAAAATGTAACACACGTGCACATGAACGCCGGCTACCACGTGGCTTTAGCGTCAATTTTAAATTATTTAAAATGAAATATTTTATGGAAACGTGACTGCATCCGTTTCGTTTTCAGTAGTTCAATTCTTCACAAATAGATGGCGCCCTTAATGTAAACAACATCCCTCTTGACAGTTCTCATCCATGACATAACACATGTTGTTGTGTTTTCTGTGCCGAAAAGGTGTTTCGCAAAGCAAAGCAGACGGGCTACGTTTTGTAGAAGAGTTTCTTCAAAATATCTATTGTTTAGTGACTGAAAAAATGAATAATTTATGGAAATCGATGTACCGGTTACGCGTGCACTCGCGCAACCACGCACTAGCGTACGGCAAAGTGTTATGCGCATCGCAAAGCACCACGACTCACCAACCGGCATCATCCGCCTCGACAGAAACCGGTGTACCGATGGAAAAAATAGTTATACCAACCAGAATCGAGCGTGGTCCAACCGATATACTGATGGCACTTTCGGCCACGGTAGGATTTGATCCAACTGCTCCGCACTACAAATATCATGACGATCCGTACCTAATACCGACTTCGAACTCGAACAAGAAAACGTACGCCCTGGCACAGGAAGCCGGCCGGAAAGCAGCACACTGGATACGGCAGGAAAACGCACACCTTTTCCAGCATAAAGAGGCCGATCCTCCGGTACAAGCGTACGTACCGACGATGGTGTACAACGAGGAAAGCAAGGTGGAAACGACCGATCTGCAAAAGCTAATAGAAAACGTCGAAGTAAAGGATGCGATACTGGTGTACAATTTGCTGAAGAAGAACGGCATAGAGGTTGGGGAGGAACTGAAGCAGCAACTGCTCGAGCTGGTCTGCTTTTACAACCATGAAGATACGCTGCCGGAACAGTTCATTGAGGAGCGCTGGTTCCGCCAAGGTACGGTTGGTCGCGAAAGGCAGCGCAAAACGTGGAAAGATTTTGAGCTGGCGGAGGAACTGTTTCATGGGCTGGAAACGAAGCGTTCCGAGCATTACTGTGCCATGATTCGTGGCATGTCCCGATTCTTTCAGGTGGAAAAAGCATGGGCGTTGTACCAGGAAACGATCGAGAAGGGAATCGAGCTGGATACGAACACATTTAACTGTCTGCTGCACATAGCATCGTTCCTGAAGGAAAGCTACGACAAGCGGTGGGATCTGGTGTGCGAAGTTATGACCACCATGAAGCAGCAACGATTGCGTCCGAATCTTGGTACGCTGAACGGTATTCTGCAGACGGTGACAACCATTGGCGGATACAATCATCCCCGTACGTATGCCCTGAAAACGTTGGCCGAGTTCAAAAAGCTTGGTATCGAACCCTCGCTTGCTAGCTGGTACTATATGCTGGTGATCTTCTGCCGCGAACGAGGCCCAGTGAGTCACGTGCTGCACGACATAATGAACGAAATCGAGGGCAAAGAGTTTACCATTCAGGATCCGAAGGATACGTTCTTCTTCGTGACGGCGATGGACGTGTGTCGGAATCATCTGCACGACAAGGAGCTTGCAAAGCGGGTGAATCAGTTGCTACATCATGGAGAAAACTACAACTTGATTGGAGATTCGTACAAGGAATCGATCTACTATCGGCACTATTTTACACTGCTCGCCACAACGGAACCATTGGAAAGCTTCCTGGAGACGTACCATCTGCTCGTGCCGAACGTTTACACTCCGGAACCTTCAGTTATGGAGGATATATTGCGATCGGTTGAGATGAACACAGCCATCGAACACATACCGGTGCTGTGGTCACACATGGTACAGTTCGATCATACGAACCGGGAAAATCTAGTCAATCTGTTGCTACACATTATGGTCACGAACGAACCGTCAGCAAACGAACCGAAGCATGCAGATTTGGTGCAACGGTTTGCTAACATCGGTTGGGACATGTGGAACCGTATGGAAGAACGTGCCGCTGCACCACGAGCCACTTCGTCGACCGGTATGCCAGGACCGATGTTGGGTGATGTACTGCTGCTGTGTGCCCGTGCCGGTGATTACGAAAAAGCAACGGCTGTGTTCGCGAAGCTTAGCAAGGAACAGAACTCGATCGTTGGTGACCCGAAGGTTGATGGATTGCGCGAATTCGTTAACCTTTGCATCACCAACCGAACGCCGTCGGTTGCGATACAGTGTCTGCAGTACTGCAGCGAGAACGGCTATCCGGAGAGTGTCGATATCGGACGACATATTTTCAACTCGTTTGCACTGGATCAGACACAGGTGTCCAAGATACGCAGTCTTGCCGGAGCGGAAGCAGTGAAACCGATCAGTCCAAAGCAGGATGCTGCTGGTAGCGAGTGAATTGAACCCTAGATATAGCAAGTAAGAAAATCCAGTACCCCATTTAGCTGTGGTGAATAAAGTAAAACACCGAATTCTGTAACGAATTTACTTTCTTTTTCAATCTTTTTTACTGGTTTGAGAAAGCAAATGATCTAAATCAGGGATGAGCAACCTTTTAGAGCTTCGGGCCACATTCAAAATCAAAAACTGGTTGGCGGGCCACATTGCATTGATGCATTGATATAATAATGAATGTAGTAATACTCCTTTTTTCGAACTTTTTCGGACTAGACGCATTGCTGTATTTTTGAAAAGAGACTTAGGATTAAAAATCTTTTTTTTTATGTTTGAGTGTTGTATTGACCGGGTAATTTGCACTTTTAATTCTTACAAACCTATAACATTTGAAATAAAACTTACTATTGGCTTGAAACTTTGAAGCTAGATTCGCGGGCCGCATAAAACCTCCTCGAGGGCCGCATGCGGCCCGCGGGCCCCAGGTTGCTCATGCCTGATCTAATTAAATCCGTCTATGGTGGAGAAGGACTACGAAATATGTGACTGTTTTCGTGTGATTCTTGTTCAAGGACAACAAAAGATAGATAGTTTTGAATTTGATTTTGAATATTAAAAAAAGTTGTAAGAAATTAGCTTACTATAGTGTTATTATCTGCAAGTAGCTTCTTTCAAAAAAAAATCCTTAACTTTGTGGAAGTTGGAGGTCAGCAAATTATTTATACTATTTCCTCTACTTTTTCCACTTTATGAGAAAAAAATTGTTTCTATACGTATTGCGGTCAGTTTAACTCAATCGTGTCAAATGAAATCCCCGTAGCGTTCTTGCAATAGTTTCTTCTTATTTGAACAGCTTAGAAATATCTAGAGGATTGCTTTCTATCCACGAATACTCTATCTTATTGTGGATTGTTGAGCCACTAAGAAGCAGATAACATCGTTTTCAAGCAGAACATGTCAAGAAGGCAAGTGATCAAACTTTTTTTTTCCTTTACAGGAGATACGAAACTCCGTCCTATCGGAGGCATTTCTGCTTGAAAATTGTTACAAGCGGAATTCTTCCATTACTCTTGTCTCCTGTCTGTTGCTTAAGTTCAATTTTATGAATAACTAATGCCAGCTGCAAACCGAACTCTGACACCCAAGCGCCACTATTTCACACACACAAAAAAGGTCAGTGTTCCGGTTTGACTCCACGACTGAACGTTTGCCATTGTAGACATCGTTCCACAGCACGCTTCGGGCGCGAAGTGCCGCATGGTTGAGAAACAACATAATGCTTCGCTGACCTTCGTAGCGATAGTATTCGCTCGTCGATTTACGGCAGGGGAAATGTTGCTTTGCACTCATTTTTTTATTATTATAGAATCACTCTGTGTTATCGTTATCACGGTGATATGATAACAGCTGCATGAGGTTAGACTACACCCAGTTATTACAAAGCATTACTGTTCGATTGAACGGTTGCTCGCAGTATAGTTAATCATTCGCGTTAAATGCATTTGAAAGCGAGTTTGTGCGGTCTAAACAATGCAACATATTCGGATTTGGTATGTTGTACAGCTGTTACTGAATATAACCGTATCGGTAGTTGTAAACACAGCCAACGTGTGTCAGTATATGCAGTGTACGGAGGATGATACCAAACTGACGCTACAGTTTAACGTAACTATGTGGGAAGCATTCAGTGAGCAGCCAAATGCCGCTTTCAATATTGGCAGCTGGAACTGGTCGACACTCGATCCCTTGGTGCAAAAGAATCGAACGTCTGAGGTTGTGTTTAATGGATTCGATTTTCCCCATATCGATAGGTGAGTGTTCCATCGTCAGAAAAAGCAAAAAATGCGACGTCTCAATAAAATGTTAACCCAAACTGTATCTAATTACTACACAACATATTCATAGCTTGCAGGGTCATCAAAGCGTGACAGCCCTAAATCTTGATAACAACCAAATCACCACCGTTGAGGAGGAAGCTTTTGCCAATTTTAAAAATTTGGTATCGCTTTCGTTACGCAGAAATATGATAACGATAGTACGCGGTAAGAAACATGAAGCATATGTGTCTTTTTCTCCGTCTGATTTATGTGCGAGAAATGTGATCCAAATAAGAAACAAAATTCTCCTATTTTAGACTATGTGGATTCTCCCAATATGTTACAGTACCTTGATTTATCATACAACTGGATTGAAGATATCAAGGGCCTTAGAACGTTTATGTTGCCACATTTGACGTATTTAAATTTATCGCACAACCGTATCGCGTCCGTACAAAGTGAACTATCAAAGCTAAAGGCCCTAGACATCCTCGACCTATCCCATAACGCTATCAAAAAGGACGGAAAACCATTCATACTGCCGAAAAATCTCAGCCAATTATTACTGTCACACAACGAGCTAACCACGTGGCCATTCGCATACGTGCCAGAAACATTAACGGTTCTATCGCTCAGCTTCAATCAAATCGACTTCACTCAAGAGGCAACAAGCGTCCGAAGTCTTGATCTGTCCAGCAACAGACTAGCGAGCTTTTGCAGCGAATGTTTCCCGGCGGTCGAAGAATTGGACCTGTCAGGCAATTACTTTGAAGCTTTTCCACAGTTTAGTAATCGAACGAGCACGGTGAGGAAAATTTCGTTTAACCGTATGCCAAACTTAAGAATCATCAAAAGGAGTGACTTTACCGAAATTGAAGAACATCTGCACGAGCTTGAAGTTTCCTTCTGTCCACGATTGTCCACTATCGAGTCCAACGCATTTATCGATCTGAAAGAATTGAAACGAGTAAGTTAAAGTATGCATACGACGGTTAAATATTTTTGTCACCTAATTCTATCACCCATTAACAGCTTGATCTTAGCTTCAACGTACTGCAGCAAGTGCCCGAAAATATGATCAACTGGAACCGGCTGGAGCACGGTGTCGATCTGCAGGGTAATCCAATCAACTGTAACTGTTCGATGCAGTGGTTGGTGGATAGAGTGATTCCGGCGATGCATGCCCGGCGGGAGTTGCATAAACTTTTCCCAAAGTTGCGCTGTGCCCAACCACCAATGTACAAAGATTACCTTATCGTACATCTAACCCTGCACGAAAATTTGCTGTGCCGAAAGTATCGCGAGATGGATCTACCCGGCATGGAAACGGTTGTCCAATCGATGAAAGAACATCGCCAGATGCAGGTAGTGCGGGCGCAAAAAATTATACTAGTGTTCTTAATAATAGGTATTGTTGCGTTGAGTTGCTATTTAGCTTATCTGAAGTTGACCATTCCCCGACACACTGTAAGACCGCTATACTACCAATGAATGTTACTTATGTTTCACTATAAAAAGTAAGATAAAAGCATACACATGACAATCGGCTAGCGGATAAGTATTACACACAAAAATAATTAAACTAAACATCGAAATTCTATGTTACTTCTTTCGTACAAGACATTCTTTACGGCATTTTTCAATCGTCGTTTTTGTAATATGTTTCGTCTTTTATTTGACATTCAACATCCGTTTTCCAATATATATATATAGTCTGTCTGTTCTACCATCTCTATGCTCTACCACGCACAAACTTTCGAACTCAACGAATCACTTGCACACCACACCCAATCCAGGGGATTGGCTCCCTTAAACGTTGCTCATGTCCAACAGTATCCTGGTCCTGTCCAATCAAGAAGCATATTTGGTTGGAATGATTTTGAATCCAACCAACATTTAAAAAAAAAACCCAATATTGATTCCCGCGTGTTGGTTACCAATTGTTCGTATTCGATTTTAGATTATTTACTGTAACAATTGGTATTGTTTTGCAAAAAAAAAAACAACATAATAATAAAGCAATAGAACGCACCGTACGGCCTTATACAGTGTTTGCATTTTCCCTTTCTCTTCAACAGCATAAAATGTTAGAATTTAGCCATCCAGCTGAATTTGATCCACATGCCATTACGTCTAATTTGTCTATCATAGATAATGATCATTTACTGGTTTTGTTATAGTTTTGTTTTTCCTTGCGGTTACTACCAAACATTTCTTTTGCCAGGATATTTTAAATGTTCTTTTTTTCAAATTTAATTTTCACATCCACGCGCACTATAGACACGGATCGGTGCTATTCGAATACCGTTTTGCCTGCCTTCATTACATTGATGATATTACGATGGATGCAGCGCGCAATCCGAAAACCTAAACAAAAAAATACTACCATTTGACACTAGAATAGTTCGTACACTGCTTGCCAATGATTGATAGTGTATTTTTTTTTGGTAGTAAAACTTGTATCTCGGCGCTCTTCCTATGTTTATGTATATACTTCGGGTTAAATATTGAGTTTTGAGCTCCAAACGGCACAACTGATAACTGTTCATCCAATAGGGTTGGAAGTTTACTTCTTCTAGCCAGTATAGTATTGTTTCTCTTTCGTTACATGTCCTAACTAAAAAAAAATCTATCATATGTGATGTGATATTACACCGTAATATAAAAGATTCCACACGGCACATCTTACTTTTCCCCGTTTGGTCATGTCGCACGTGTGTTTTTGGGGCCGCTGTGATGTTAAAACTTGTAGAGAATTGTTTTCCACAGCGTGATGTATTTGTAAAGAGATAGAGACAGAGAGAGAGAGAGATTGAGAGAAAGAGAGCAAACCCATGCGCTATTCAATTGATTAAATGATGTTCAATATCAATAAAGAACTAACAAAACACTTCGTTTTCGCCCTTCGGTATATATATACGGCCTATTTGAGCAGCGTGTTTGTGTGATGCAAAAAAGTTTGCACTTTTGTATGATTCCACGTAGAGAATCGATTAAAAATTACTAACCTCCATCGATCGTTACATTTTGACTAAATACCTTAAACGTTATCACCTCCATGCAATTAATGCTGCATTTCCACCCAAAAAACGCTCGTTTCTGTTTCTCGTGGCGCCATGGGCAAATGAGTCATTTTCTTGTTATTTTGTTTGTTTGTTTGAATATTTGGTTTATCTATCGTAGTACGATTTATGATATATGTTGTTGTTTTTTTTTTGTTTCCTCCTTAATAGGATAGTTAAAGATGCGTTAAAATATCGTATTAAGCAGTAATATATGATCACTTTCTACTGAACTTTGTATCGCAAATAGAAATAGCTAGATCGTTGACGATCTTTACGTTCAAATAAAACTTACATCTGCCATCCAATGCCGCTCATGATGCTAGTTCGAGCGGTGATACTCATTCCGCACTGTGATGTGATGTCTATGACTTGATCATAACCGTAAGTGGCATGGTTAAGACGCTACGCTACAGAACGCGATCGTCAATTTCTATCTCCTGCCACACATTTTGGTGTATGCTACTAGTATTAAATAATTACCCCTTTCTGGCAACGGATACATTTTAAAATGCACTATCCACTAGTGGTGGTAGTTTATGCGATAAACTATACGCAAACACTTTCATATATTATTTCTTTATTCTACTGCTTAATGTGCGGCAATTTTCGATTCAACGCACATTTTACCTCTACCCGTTCAGTATCGCTTGCATTTTGACTCCTTTCTGTTACACCTTTGTTTGTGCATATGTTTACGAATTAAATCAGATTTACATTCTGTTGCCGTGTGTGTCTTTTTGTTTTCTCTATTCTACATCCCATCCTGTGATCGAGCTTTGCTGTTGCGAACACGCTCGCTAATGTGGCTCTAATTTTAAATCGTTTTACGATTATGTTTTTAGCTATGCTTACCGCCTAACTACGGTAAATGTATTTTTTTTCGCTGGAAAGCATATCATTTGCTTGTACACCACTTCTCCTTACATACAATTTCCCTTTTGTTAGTGACTGAAACCTGCCCAGCTACATTTTTCGTTTCATTTCTATGACACACTACATGCTAAACAATTGGAACAAAACTAAAATAAAAATATAAAACAAAAGACCACAAGCAGAAAGAAGAAGACTGGTTTAAGGTGTGTGGTGTGTATAATTTCCTCGTACAATAAATACACACAAAAAAACAGTATTGGCTCTCTAGTTCGCTGTATGATAACTGATTACACGTTTAATATGGCCTAGGCATTGATGCAATTGGATAAATTTTATGCGCGCTCAACTACCGTTTTGTTTTTCATTTGTTTGTTTAATATTTGTAGCGAATAAGCAGTAACGCATAAACACCATTCCTGTGATTGGAATGTGGGATTTAATTTCGATTTCTTTTTTATCATATTTTGTATTGCATATGCTGAGAAACTATTTTCCTCTCGACTATCGAAACAGTGCCCTAGGAGGCAGCTGGTACAAGCTCGCATAACACTGACCATGATCAATCGAACGTCGTCCAGTTGCTGAAGGTTGATTTCGGCTGACCACCGTTGGCATCCATCGTCGGATATTTACTACCGTTGCAACCGTGCGGCCGGCCATTGGGAACCTGCGCATTATGAAGAAGATTGGTCGTGTTCGGTTGCTCGGCTTTACTAGTGCTCCCGTTAATGTGCAGTGTTGGCTTTGTGCTACCACCGTCCAGCAGTGAGAACTTATCTAAACCATAGTTTCGCAACAGTTCGAAATCGTCCGAAACATTGCTTTCCCGGGCAATGGCACCAGTACCAGCACCAGTGGGTACGCTCGTGCGTTCACCGACGCTGCTGTACGGACGCCGTGGTTGTGATTGTCCATCGCTTCCCGTCCCTAGTGCCCGGTGGTGGTTGTGAGGTTGGTGTGGTTGATGATGGGCGGGGTGGTGCGAAGCCACGGCGACATTATGTTGGTAAAGCGGTGTAAAGTAAGGATAGACCGGATTATTAACGCTCAGACTGGTCGAGGGAAAGGATGCCGTCGGCATCGTGACGCCGGATGCGTTTGCCAAGCCTGACGAATAGCTGGAGGGTGTTAGTGCTGAGCTGGGGGTCGCATGCGCTGTGCCGACCGGACCACCCGACCCGATCGGTTTCGCCCGTTCATTGAGCGGATCGAAGTCCTCCAGCTCGAAGCTCGAGTTGGTGGTATCCAGCGTGATTAGATCGAGGGATTCTTCGTTCACCGGTGGGGTGATGTTTCCGCCGGTGATCCCGGATGTGGACGCAGGGAAATCGGGTGTGTCACCGTTTTGAGACTGCGAAATATAGGCGGTAGGGGGTGTAAGAACATGGAGCAGCACTAGCACACATTTGCGGGAATGTTTGGTGTGGTTTTTCGTGCACCAGAGTATTTTGCTTCGCAACTTCACTACAATCGACAGTGGAAACCGTTCAATTTAACCGACTGCACTGAAGCGAAACTTTCGGTAGCTCATAAACGATCTACAGATCAAAAAGCAACACACCGCAAACATTACAAAGGTAGATTGAAAACAGTATACTAAAGTACACGACTTATCAACTTGTTACTAACGTTCACAATTAAGACTCAATCCAATCGAATACTTGACTCACATCCCATCCAATAAAGTAGCAAAACAAAAAAGCTTTAATGTGAATAAATTCGTGCTGAAAGCATTTAACCAGTAGAAGCGTATCCGATTCAAACATAAAAAAGCAAAAGGATAATATCTTATTTAAAAAAAAGCAGCAATCAAAATCCTTACAGCAAGCTACCGTAAACAAATCAATCTACCAAGCAAGTAAAATTAAATCGTTTCATAAAGTAATAGTGCAAACAATAAGTTGTTAAAATTGTTTTGCAACAAGTAAAGAAAAAATAAACAAACTGTCATCCTACAAGCATAACAAAATAGAAAAATATGTAAAGAAGTATCTGATCAGTTTTAACATCACGCTAGAGAGTATAATAAACGATTCAGAAAGAGAACTTGAGATATTGAAATGGCAACATGATCTTAAGCAAACACCGACAGTGGATAGGAGATCGTTTCAAAGCGATAGACAAGGAAAGAAAAAACACCGAGCAGAAGATGAAAGTACAGATGGATAAACCGAGCCAGAATGATTATGGTGTCCCTCTTGTGCATTAAAATGGCAGTGAAACGGGATGACGATAAGGATGATCAGGATGCAGATGAATGGAACAAAAATGTGCCACACACACAAAAAAAGATCGCGATCGTGATCGACATTGACCGATGATGAATACACAATGGTAAACTATATAAAAAAAACACGCACACACAGACAGAACACCCTGTAGCAATAACCAGCGTTTACGGGTGTTTCCTTAAACACACATGATAACCCCTTAAAATTAAAATGCACCCGGGGGGTGGTGTTTGAAATATGTAAAACATAAGAAAGCCCACATAACGTAACACTCATCACATAAAATGGACAAGAAAAAGTACAAGGAAGATACAAACAGGTCTTACTATAATGATTAAAGTTGTGTAAAAATTTGTGTAACTCGGGCACTCCGCTACACGCGTCCATCGGCGGTTACGGGGTTAGGTTGAGTTGGAAAAAGGAGAGAGCGTTCGGTTTAACAAGCATCAGCAGACATATGCACGCTGGTTTTGTATATTCCATTCCGTGGCAAATATCTAACCATCTTCATTTTGTATTTGGGACTCCACGGCGGAACTGCGCATCAGCTAGCGGGCGGGATGTGGAACACGTTCGGCAGAGCTCAGCTTAAACATCCTGCTTCGCCACCGTTTGCATACTTAGCTTACGTTCGATCTTAACCCGCATCTTACGTTATTGGAGTGTGGTGGCATAGTTTAAGAAGATTCAAAGAAGACACAACATTGTCACAAGCGTCATCCAGCGCATTCAATGGATTTACAGGGCAAAGTAGGGTGTGTGTGTGTGTACGAGAATTTACGAATCAAAGCAGTACCGGATCGAGCATTACGCGCAGCAAATATAAATAAAACGAATCAGGAAGAAAGAAGGGAATATTAGGAATATTTGATAAAAAAAGAAGTATTCATAGCCGATAAGATAAGAGCTGAAATGGAATCGAATTGCAAATCGAAATCGAATGTTTTTCGGGGAATTTCTAACTAAATAAAAAAACTGGATTGAAATTTAATTTTGTTGGGGAATCAGATAGGTAACGTAACGGGAATGTGGGAACATTCGGATCAAGAGGGCACCGTAAAGAGTCGAAACGCACAATAGAGCAGCAGAAAGCAGTGGAAGGTGTGGTAAAGGGCAAGTGTCATTACCTCTTTGCGGAAGGTGGGCTTCGGAGCAAGCGGTGGCCGTTGCGGTGGCTGAGGCGCTTGCGCTTTCGGTGGATGAGGCAAGGTATAGGCATGCTGCAATGGTGGCGTTTTGCCCGCTGTTGCTGGCACAGTTTGTACGTTCGGTTGTTGCTTCGGGTGTTGCGTTTGGGGCAGCAGCGACGGCAGGATGTGACTGTTGTGCATAGTGCTGTTGGACGTGGGAGCGAGCTCATGATTTCGACCCACTGGCTGACCGAACGTCATAGACATGCTGGTGGTGGTTGTGGTCGCCGTACCCGCATATCCACCGACCGTCGTCATCGTCGTGGTTAGCGTGATCAGCTGCTCCTCCTCGTCATCGAACTGGAGGATATCGTTGCGCCGAATGGAAGTATCGACCTGCGCCTTCAAAGGGGGCGGAGGCGGTGGGGAAGGTAAGGGAGGTGACTGATCGATGATCGACGGGGAGGACGTACCGGACGGTACGGCGATTGGTGGTTTCGCCTTCGCTACCGCTGGTATGAAATTGTTGTAGGTACGATAGGGCGACGAGTTCGACGAGGAAGACGACGGTGGTGACATGGGTGGGGGAGAAATCTGAATGGCGGCCAGTGCGTCGGCCGCCGATTGGAAGCGCCTTGGCGGTATCGGTGGACACGGTGCATCCGGCGACAGATCGAAGTTTGTTTGATCGTCCTCGTTGTGGTAGTCGCCACTGCCATTGTTGTTGCAGCTATTGTACGGTTGCGCGGTGTGCTGTCGTGCATCATTCAGCTCTAGACTGAGCAGCGGTTGCGTACCGACTGCCACGGATTCCTGTATGCGAGGTAGAGCGTTACTACTTCCACCCGGTGGACTGACCGGTGCTCCCGCCCGGGATGATGGTCGGCTGCCGGTGTTGCCGCCTTCCGCACTGTTCGTTGGCTTGAGCTGCAAGGGAGCCAAAGGCAGTTTGTTGCCCCCGTATGGACAGGGAAAGGACCAATGAGACACATCACAACAACACAAACGCACACAAGGGGATAACCCACACGCACATTGGGAGTATGTGTGTGTGTGTGTGTGGATATGTATGCCGAAAGTGTGAGCAATGGAATGAATGAATGCGTGCAAGATTTGGCACAGAAACCGGGGAAACGAATAGAAAGGAAAAGATGCAACTTGCTATTCACAGCTAAGATGTACGATGAAGGATGATTTTTTTTGTTGTTTTAAAATGGATTCTTTTTTTTGGTTGTTAACATAGAGCAGATTTTGTATGAGCCACAAAACCCAAAACCGAAATGAGATGGAATAACCCCATCGGAAACAGTAGCACAAAATCAAAGTAGAATGCAATCACAGAGAAATTTTGGAAACGATACATGAGCATCACAAACCGCCACATCCATCAAACTGGATAATATTTGCATCTTTGAGTTGAATAAATCTTCAATAAAACCGACACATCCAATTATCTATATCGTTATACTCAGATAAAAATCGTTGAAAGTGTATCGCTTCGTACACCAGCCTGTAATGGTTGAA
This sequence comes from Anopheles funestus, assembly GCF_943734845.2. Classification (NCBI taxonomy): domain Eukaryota; kingdom Metazoa; phylum Arthropoda; class Insecta; order Diptera; family Culicidae; genus Anopheles; species Anopheles funestus. The sequence continues at coordinate 81,399,062 of NC_064598.1, read as the reverse complement.
TACCCCTGAAGGTATTCAATTTCATTACAAAATCTTGAAAATTAACCCATCAAATGCGCACAAACATAAAACTTCTTGAAATCCGTATAAAATGTAATTAAAATTGTAAATATCCGCAAAACAAATCACTACGGCACTCGTTATTACTACTTCCATTACTGAGCACAGGCAGGCAGCATGGATGCGGCAAAATGCTAATGATTCACAGTGGTTGTTAGTTACAAAAATGTACCAATTAAAAATAGGTATTGCATATTACTTGCACAATTTAAGAAAAGAAAATCACACATACACACACTCACGCACACGATTTTCGACCCGATAACGTACGTTACAGTTGCACGTGTGATGCACACGCGTTAAGGATGCATTTTTCATTTGCGCAGCGCTTAAGATGCTCGTTAGTTAGTGCAACAAAACAGATGCATTGAATAAAATATGATAAAGAAAGTTCGTGTGGCGTAGACAAAAACAAAAATAAAATCATGATATTAAAAACTACTTTAAAAATTACTAAATAAATCGCGTAACTTTCATGGGGGCACACACTTTTCGAGTGCACGGTTGAATCGGCAAATCATAAAAGGTCACCGACAGACCGGCAATAACACACACACGGAAAAAACAAAACCAAAGGTAAAGAAAATAGTGTACTAAACTATAAACTTTAAATTTCATTCACCGCAGCGCATTTCGCGTTCGGCGCATTCTATAGCTGTCTGCAGGAAAACACAGACTCAGGTAAAGATAGTTACTGGTATCGTATTTGCATGCTATGGGGGAAATTAAAAAAAAGGAACTCCAGCAGGAAAAAAACCATTCATGCCTACTTACATTCCGGTTAACGGCGGGCGATTTAAATAGCGTCAGATGGTGTTGCATCTCCTGCCACAGGTTCATCTCCGACGATGAGTTCGAGCTCGTGGGGCTAAGCGTTGGGCTGCGTATGTCGCTCGCACTGCTGCTAGTCATATGGTTGTTATTGTTGTTGCTGCTGTTGGCATAGCTGTGATTGTTGTTGTTCATGTGGCTTGTGCTGCCAGCAGCACTGCTACCGCTGCGGGTCATCGCAGCCGAGGCGCTATGATAACCGGCACTACTACTGTTACCGGCACTGCCACCACCGACGCCCCCATTGCTTTGTGGCAGCGATTGATGCAAATGATGCTGGTGATGATGGCTGCCCAGCAGGATATGTGGTGAGTTGTGTAGCGAGGTCGACGATGGTGTAAGCATTTGGTGCGGGTTGTGCGTATGGTACACATCGTCCGGTAGCGCAATCGTCTGCGGACGCTTGTTAAAGACCGGCGAGTTAGGTGCCGACTGATGGTGTCCACCAACATCGTACTGATGGTGCAGATGCAAACTACTGCTACTATCGAGCTTGGTTTTCGGTGGGGTCGTTTCACGAAATTTCGACCGTAAGCCCTTGTAAGCAGTTTTCACACCTTTGCCACCTTCCTTAACCTAAAATTGGGAAGAAACGTAATTAGAAGTGTGGTAAAATTTATTCCCTTATCAACAGCCATTAATACTGCAACCTTTCCAACACATACAACCAAACATTAACAACATGCCAGAAACGTATTTGATTAAAATACGCTTCAATCACCGTACACGAGCTGTGTTACAAATAAAAACCCACTCACCGATTTGACCGCCGAACGTACAGCTGGATTAGTCTAGAGAAGCAACAGCAAACGGCAGCGAATTGCAGCGGCATGGTAGCGGCATAAAACCCCGTCGACGAAACATATTCCCGCGCACAAGGCACAAGTAGTGGTGGCAAGCACAAATACCGCAGCGAAGATGAAGAATCCCACAAAAAGCACGGTGGGACACGGCGTGTTTAGAAATCACGCCACACAACACGCCACGCGGAATGTACACACCGGAAGCAGATTCGGTCACAATGAGTAGGAAATTTTGTTTAAGTATCCACGTGTTTGAAAGGGCTCAATCGAATGTAGTACATGCACCATATGTGGGGTGAACCGTGTCGGTTGCGAACGAAGCGTCAAGTAGCAGAATGCACAACCGCGTCCAGAATGTGAATGTTTTCGTGTTTTCGTAAATGCATGAAGAAGAAACAGTTTTTAAGCAGAGCCGTCACAGAGTGGCGATATGATGCGGAAGAAAGACATGAAAAAAGATGCAGAATGATGAGAGTCATGATAAATTTTCTTTTGGGGGGGTGATTTTTTACTTAACAGAAGGACCAAAACTGATGATAATTTTTACAGAAAAAGTCATACAACAAATACTAAGATGAAAAAAGATACAATAATTTGGCGTCAAATTGAAACAAAACTCATATTGTACGAATTGAACAGAAGCAATTCTTTATTAGGAAATCTTAAAAGGGTGCTATAATAACTGGCTATATGATACACTATCGTTTCGGGTATCGAGTGGAAATTTTAAACTATTGCACCGATTAATAGTAGCATCAAATTAACTAAGCATAATTATGTTTATAAAAAAATAACTTAATCAAGGGTATAATATTGATATGCAATCATCACAAACAGGAATGTTAAGTATAGTTCGAATAATCACAACAACAAAACTGTCGATCACCTGCAATTACATAGATCGCAATCGATCAATACTACCATCAAATGTTCCCAACGCTCTTAGAGTTCGATTTTCAACGAAAAAGTCAAAAGATAATAATAAAAAAACTGAACAATCGTAAAAATAAAGGCTAGCAACGTGCCAAATCGAATGAAACCACAAACAGGGACGGTGCATAACAGAATGGGGAAGCAAAACAGAATGGAAAATGTGGTGGTCACTATCAAATCAACGACACTACCTTATCCTTGAAGTTTTTCAGCAAATCCTTGTACTGTTTCGTCTTTCGGCCCGATTTTTCCGCGTACCGGAAGTACTCTACCTCGAACTCGTCCGAAAATCCCTGACCAGTGTTTAACATATCCAACCGTTCTTCGATAAACTGGACCGAGAAAGAGAGAATAATTCGGTAAACATCGCATCAGGGATGGATGCTGTTTGCTTCAGCTAATACAAACCTGTTGGAAAATCTGCAAATCGAGCATCTTATCCAAAAAGGGCCGTAAATGTGACGGTCGCGACTCGATGAATGTTTCCGGATCGAAGGTTATTTTATCGTTAAACTTTACAGCATCCCGATATCCACCAATTAATTGCACTAGAATACCTGCAGTAGGGAAAACGGAATTAATTACATATGCAGATAACCATACACGAGACAATATCTTTACCTAGAAATATCTTTGAAACCCGATCGCCCCGATGATCGGCCTGGTTGGAGAGCTGTTTCTTGAGCGAGCTCACCAATTCCTGGGGCATACTTTTCACATCATCGAACGGTGTATCCAGCGTTCGTTTATCACAGTTCAGTATAACGACGTCACCAATTTCCTCCCGCTGTAACGTTTCGTACACCGCCTCCGGTACGCCGATCAGAAACGGCATCGGTGCGTCCAGTATTTCCTTCATCTTCATCGGCAGCACCGGTATGAAGATGTGCTGCCAAACCATCGGATAGAGGAACGCATTCGCCGCCTGCACACACGACGATAGGATATCGAGCCGTCGCGAAACAAATATGATGCGCCGCTCTGCCAGCATAGCGGCGAATATTCCTATCATAAATTTTGGTTCCACGAAGTTGTAGTATTGGTTGAGATTGTGCTACAAGAAGAATACAGAACGTTATTAGGGCATGTTAACAATGCAAAACCCCCCACGAACTTGCCAATGCACTTACATTCTCCGGAATACTGGGAAGCTGGAACTGTTGAGGTCTTTGGAACAGGAACGTTTGGGAGGCTCGATCGTAGTGTAGCTTCAGACAGGCGCCCGGTTCCGGTACGCCTTTGTTGTACGATTCGGCTAGAAACGATGGAAACTCGTTCGGTCGGTTCTTGCGAATATCGGCCAGTACGTTTAGGAAGCGCATGAACGTATCGTGCCACGGAAGGTACGTGATTATCACCATCGCTGTGGGTGATTTTGGATCGTGCCGGCAGAACCCGAACCGCCATTTCGAGTCGATGTTGGTCAGGACGAACGAGTGGACCTGTATGGTGCGGCTGTGCAGAAAAAAGACAACAATTCAAGAGTTAACAACAGTGATACAACGCCTGAAAGTATGCAATTTTTTTTTCATTGAACGCTCAAATCATCCGACTTAAGGACTTTAGAAATATTGGGGACAACCACGGAAACTTGTAAAGAATGCCTTACAGATTATGAAATTCAAAACTAAATTTATCGTTGTTTAATTAATCAATTATACAATCCATCCAAATTTTTCCGAAATTAGACCAAAAATCAACAAAAACTCCAACATTCCCTCAAATATAATAAAATATACTCCAAAGTGCACACAGGCCACTAACGTCCAAGTCTACAACACTTGTGATAAAGAGCAAAACCTTCACTCCTCCTTTCCAATGAAATTAAGTCTTTCACTGCTACTTACCGGGCCATCATGATTGATTGACCGGGCGGCGTAAAAAGGTACTACACGACCTTTAAAGGGAATGAAGCACGAAATAAGATAAGAAGGGCCAAACCCATGTGTGTCACGATAGCCATGTGGTGCTTAACGTTACCAACAGACACATGCCGAGTTGGTTGTCCGTCCGTCTCGAATCGAATCGCAGCGCGAATAATAGTGCAATGACTCACGCAATTCACAGTGTGTACTACCTTTGGAGGGGAACTTAAGTTTTGTTCCCGCAAAAAAATAAATACTTCTTTATTAAATACATGACACAACAGTATTTGTATATTTCATTAGGAACGCTTCAAATTTGGCTAGTTTTTGGGGTGGATAAATATAAATCATCGCCGGTACTTCCCCAAAGGAAGGCGTCATTTCCGGGCGTAAAAAGAAACACAAAAACTGTGCCAATACGATGGCAGAAAGCAACAGATCGCTCTGTCTGTGGTCTTGCATAGTCGTTCCATTGCGAACAAAATTCATTAATTCGACGCGAAGCTGGTCAACCATTTGTCAGCCACACGGTTCGTGTGTGTGTCTGTGGTGAAGTTTGCTGGTTACGTAAATTATAAACCACTTGTTGCGGTGACCGTGGCACTTCTCCATTTTCGCGTGCTGAAACAACGCTTCCCATGTGGCCGAGGTGTGCCACGAGAGTTCCTGATGAGTAATTAATTGATTAAATATTAGCAAAAACCTACTATCCCAAGCGTTGTCAAGCGCATTCGTGTTTGGGGTGGACATAGTACTGGGTAATACACTAACTTCTAGTTGAAGTTTTAAACCTGCCTTAGAGGAGTTTCGGTTTTAACCGCGGTTTAGCCACGCAAAAAAAAACTCACGTCGATAAATGAAGCCCAGAATCGCGATTGGTCATCTGTTAGATAATGTTTGTTTCCAATCTTCACGCACAACAACGCTAGTGGAGTGTTGACCAGCCGTTTAAAAGGCAACTATAAAAGTATAAAAAATAACCTCAGAGCCCCATTGTCATGATGGCGTGAACCGGTGTAGCATGACCAATCTCTATTATCGAAACCCAAAAAAAATAAATAGAAACACGACACAAACCTCGATGAGTCACCGCTACTGCGGTCAGCCTACAGCAGAGTTCCCGGTATCGAGAGCACGTCAGCAGGTTGTGTTGCCGCGCGAACGCAATCCGCAGCCGATGGTGGATGAAGGAACTGGGAAAGGTGAATGGATCCGTAACAACGTAACCGAGTTAAGGTCGAAAGCACCATACTTCCGCTCGTCAACCAATCCGTCTGGAAGCGGCGTCCGTGCTGCGTTCTTTGTCTACCGCTGTGTGTTCTTGTTCTACCCATCCACACACCATCATATCAAGGTGACTCAATGGGCTTAAGATAATGTTCTTTTATCGCGTGAAAAAAGATGAGCACCATCCGGAGAAGCTGCCGGTAGTAAAATTCCGATGCGAATAGCCATAAAATGCATAACGGCGAGCGATCGTTTCTTTCACCGCAGAGACAATGACCGGAGCGGCGGATGGAAATGATGTCTCCTCGGTGGTAATGATGAGCGTTGAATTCCTTCGCTTCTACAAAGTGCCACAGCTAATAACCAGTCACTTCCTCGGCGAACTCAAGTCAATCGTCAAGTAAAGTGAGCGCGCGCTCGCGGTGCTTCTTCATCATCGGAAGTGCACCGTAATTGATGCTGGTACTGGACATTAATACAGCGCGCACACACACACACGCTTATACACATATCCCAAGGCAATGTCCAGTCCAAACTCCGGAAATGGTGCTCCAATTCATATGGAGCCATAGCAAGCAACAAGATCTCCACTCCCTGAGCTTCCCTACTCCCAATGTACTGGGTCCATCATTTAACCCTGCACACAATTGCAGGAGTTCCTCCTCCAGAGCTTCGGTCGCTTCTCCCTTATGCGTATGTGTCTCCAGCCTGTTGGTGGCATCGGAATGTAACATTCCGTTTCTTTCATGGCGCGTCGTCAAAGTCCGGTCGACGGCGATCGATTCCACATGGGCAAGATTATGTGGGTATCGTGTTGCATTAGAGTCCGGAAAATTCGCGCCGCCATCGTTTTCAGTATCGATGAACTGGTGACGATATATGTTCGGAACGGGGATGCGTAGTGAAGACATTTACGACCATTACATGATAATTTGTGGAATAGATCCGAACCGCCCAGAAGCCAATTATAAGCATTGGACGAGATGTGCTTCCCGAAGCGTTTTCATTCCTACCAAAAAGCCCAAAATCCCTCTGCGTCTGTAGCTTTGTTTGCGCGTGGTAAATGCAAACGTTCCATCCCTGGTGAATATCCCCATCCAAACGACCCATATCGTTTTTCCCAATCATCATCATCAACACCACCACGCCAGCCCGACCTTCAACTCGGCGATAAATGCTTAGCCGCGCTAATCTTGTTACTGTTAGCCTCATCGGTTAGCCCGTTTGGATGTAATTCGATAAATATACACACATTGCAATTATGGTACGCTGGCGTGCGCTAACGTCATGAAGCGGACTCGCTGGCGTTGTTGGAACTAACAGATCCAAGTTTTGCCAACTGTTGCATTGGAAGACTCAGAAGAAAAAAAACAAACACATCGGAATTCCCCTATTGCCGTTCGAATTTCTCGACTCGTCCAGCAAAAAAAGAAAAGCATAGAAAACGTAAACAAATGTAACAAAACCGACAAAGTCCTACTGATGAAGGTGCCAATCCCATCTAGCATTAGAAGGTATCGGTACGATGCTGCTGATGATGGCGTTTCGAAATGCGACTCGTCACCAACGTCACCAATATCCGGTATGCACTTCGTTAGCAAAGAGCACCCACTCTATGGCATATGGCGTAACGGCGTAACGGAGCTTGCGGGTTTTGCATAATAAACGTGCCAAATCGAGAGGCTACACACTTCAGGCAATGGTGTCCACTGACAGCACGTCCACTGGAAGATCGCGCGCACTGGACACTCCCGTTGGATGGATGGACGCGAATTGCGAGCGATAATGAATGCGGTGCGGTCACACACGCAAACAACGCATAACCGAAATGGCCCAGAAGAAGTAAGGGAAGAAAGCAAAAAAAAATACATGCCTCCATATCCAGCTCAAGCAAATGCGCCAATGTCGCATGATACTCTGATGAGTTTTCGTATGTGTGTTTAGCATTATGAAAGGGTGCGCACGATTTTCTCAAACCCCCCCCTAAATGGCGTAAACGTAGGCACGAGTGCTTACGATGGATGGAGTGATAGGCATTTGATTAAATTCCGATATCATTATCTGCATGGTACGAAACAATGAAAGATACTCAAAAACATGACCACCAACGGTTATGTCACTTCTGAGTCAATATTGTTTGAACTTTCAGTAAAGTCATATACTTAAACCACCATTAAAATTGGATTGTTTATTGTTAATCGATGAGAGTAATAAAAAATTCTCCAAATAAAAATCTCAATCGATCGATTTACATATTTGCTTTCGTTGGAACAGTCCACAAACCAATGAACCTTAACTTCCTTCATTACACCGCGAGCATCAGCAAATCATGCGTAAAATAGCTCTTTATGGATCAAAGCCGTTGGGCCAGATTTTGATGTGATCTTATTAAAATGACTTCATTTTATGGAACTACAGAAGCTGCGAGAGACGGAATGATGTTCTGCTATTCCAAATCAACTGTTTAATATAGACGTTGGATCTTCTTTTATGGCGCATGACGTGATTGAGACATAATAGCATGATATCTTCGGGTCCAATCTAAATAAATACAGTGTAGGTTGAATCAGAAATGCTCGAAAGAAAGAGTTGACAAAAAATGTTTCCAAAAAACCATTTAATCATAATTTAAAACTTTATTCTACTATTAAGGAATGATTAAAACATCTAATAACATTGAAGAGACGGTAACAGACAAATGTAAAGGGCAACTGATGACATGTGAATTATGAAAACACTAGTAAATTGAATGAATTTGAGCAACATTTGCCTTGTTGAACATGACTGTTGTGGTTAAGCCACATCAGACCAGTCATGCCAATCATGGTTCCGTAGTTCCGAACTGTGAAGTCTCTTCTTAGAAAGCTTCTTAGCCAACATGCTATGAGAATTCATTTATAATTCATATATTCATCTCGGACAGATGTGAAGTATTCCCTACATCCTACTGTGTAAAACCTTGGAAGCCGAAATCTGCACATCTCATGTTTCGAGAATTTAGTTTTGCTAATAAAGGTAACTTTGCCCGTTAGTAGTGAAGTTGAAGAAATGCACATTTTACATTCCAACTATTGTCTCGGCAAGTTATGTGAGACAGAGCACGATGATCGCACATAAAGGCGGCATCCGTCATTACATTAGAATTTCTAGTTCCTCATCAATAACTTGACGACACCTATTATCTAAACCTTGTTATTTTTAGGGAACCACTAACTTCCTAACAAACAGCTTCTGACGACAAGTAATGCCATTTTGATGCTGGGTAATATATTACTGAGGAATTTGGAATTAATCTCGTGTCTTGAGGTATTTTTTCATCTGAAGCATTTTTGGTATCTTCTTTTAGTGAATTCTTAAACGCATTTTGGTGAGTTTTGTAGGTCAATATTTAGCACAAGATGCACAACTATCACCTTTCTAGCACATCCCAATTATACAAGAAAGTGGCACATTAAATAAACATGGAATTCGAGAGATTCTTTTTCATAGGAGGTACTTCAAAACCGAAATAGTCCTTTTATCGGCGATATAAAACTCATTCAGAGTGTACCTATATCATTTATTTATCTATCTGATAAAAAATTGTTGATATTTAGCTAAAATATGAGAAAGTAACTTCAAATGCTTACAGCATCTTCATAATGTATTTTAGTGTAAGGATCTCCATAAGCTCCGTTCCATGAGCTCCGTTAGAAGCTCTTCGATGTTATCGGGTTCAATTTCATATTCTAAACTATTGAACGAGGTCACAGGTTCATTCTAGATACTAGTTAACTAGAATTGATCTGAGCACCTTCTTAGACCAACATTTCTTCAAGGTTTTTTTATTCGTCACAAAACAGCAACAGAAAAAACCCTCGTTGAATCTAGAATCTAGCTCATTATGCGCTGAAAGGGGTACTCTTGGCATGAGGTTTGGACTGTAATTATCTTACAATGCAATAGGAGGACCAATAACAAGACTGGGAAGCGGGAAAATTCTGGACTTAAAAAAAACTACATTTCATTACTCATCTATCATCTGATAAATAGCGGGGAATTCTGAAAAGCGGCCGGTCTCTCATACAGCTGATGAAACCCTCAGAAAACAGCACGCTAGACATATTTTGTTCCCAAGTTATCAATCATATCTTGAGTTGGATAAGGGAGGTGTGTTTGTTCAGCGAAAGTTTTTTTTTTACTAATTAGCAAAGTTCACCGTCAAGGTCAACGTTCCTTGAGTAGCTGCATAAGCCAGTCTAGCCATCATAAATGTGTAAATAAATAGCGCCAACCATCCGACCATAGGCAGAAATGCCTCACCGCAAGGTGGTAGTAAAGATTTAAATCAGACATAAATTTTCATACCTAACAAATCGGCACACCTAAAGAGACGCCCTTTTGCCTTCCACGCATCGCAATCAATAATAAAAAATACGCCCTAAGTCAAATGCCCTGCAGACATCAAAGGCAAAACAATCAAAACCTACAACAAAAAAAAACCCCACCGTAATCGTAGCAACATTATTATTGGTGGCTGTTTAAAATTCGCTCATTAGGAACCATTTTTGGTCCGATTTCCTTCCGTCCGGTTTCGTTTTCCGTCATGGTGGAGAAGGTGGCCCTCACGCTACACACAAGCACAAGTAGCAAGCCGTGTGGCAGGCGCCGTCAGTGTTGTGGAGAGCATAAATAACAATTCACGGTCGGAAAGCGAAGCGATAAAAGTCAAATCATCGTCAGCACCCGGGCAGAGCTGCCCACCGTTGTGGAGTGGAATTTCGCCCGGGTGAAGGCTCTGGTTTCTGCTCTTTTTTTTTATTCTACGCTGATAAGTGAATTCTAATTGTGTACGTCACGAAACGTAGCCCGTAGAATGGAGTGGCCGTTGCAAACTGTTGAATTTGGGAACAAACACTTGTCGAGTTCATTTTTTCTCCATCGAAACGGAATAGAAAACAATAATCCTTTTTATTACTACCGAAAGCACGTCCAAGTTGGGTGCGTGGTTTTTGAAGCAGACATTGACACTGTTCTGTACATGACACGAGATGTGTTTCAGCTCGCACCTGAATGCGAAACTAAGCTGACTCAGGGTTTGAAGCATTTCGTTCAGTTTATTTCATCACACCTTTCGTCAGCTTATCAAACGCGTGAAGTGGTGGAACCCATGCATGACAGGTGTACCACACTTACCTTTCAAACGCACACGGAAACGCAAACGCAGGAATGTCGGCGATAACCTTCGCATCCTTGAACGACTCCGGGAAGCTTTCCACGATGTGACCCGGCGCAGTATCGTCGGCCGTACCCGGAGCAATTTCGCACCAGAACTCAAACAGTCGGCTGACATCCTCCCTAAAAGAAGAAGAAAAAAAACATTTCGGTGAAAAGAGAGAATCAAGAAACACGATAAGAAACGGGGTATTTTATGTACATACGGAACCATCGCAATGAGCCACTGGCACGCACGCAACGGACAGGTTCAATAGAAAAATTTCTCCGAGGGAGGAATAAACAAGAACCGCGGCACAGTTCGTCACAGTAACAAATTGACGTTTGAAACGATTTAGATACGCCTGCTTAGATTCCGCAGCTTGACGGAATAAAACAAAACCTACAATTGAGGGAATTTATGCCCACAAATCTGTCTCCAAGGTTTGCTACTTTTCCACACCCTCCACCGAAAAAAAAGCATTCTCTAGCAACCATCGAAAGCGAATTGATTGAGCCTGTTTTTGTTGAGGCAGGCTTCGGGAAAACCAGTTCTCGCTCGATTGCCACATAGTATTGCCTAAAATCCCGAAAAAGGGCACACCTTATTTTTTCTCGCATTCGGAAGAAAATGTAGAGCACATAAGGGCATGAAGGCAAGGCAAGGAAAAGACGTCCTCGCCGACAAATTGAGGTAGCGAGAAAAACGGGACCTTTATCGTAACGCGAAACATTGTTGCTACACGGCGAAAATGGGAAAAACTAGGGAAACGAAGGAAAATTGTTTCTTTCTCTCTCTTTCTATCTTTCCTGTGTATCCAGGCAGGATTTTATCGGAAAAAGGGATGTTGTTTAGGTCGAGATAAGACGGGTGAGAAAAAAGAGGAAATACATCAGCAGCTGTAGTAGTAGTGGCACACACACACATACATAGCCGACTAGTACACTGTGAGTAGAGCACATCTCATCTCACAATTTCGTCCTTCAGGGATGATGCTGCGCGCGTGATGTTTGACACTGTTTGCTCTCGTGCGCTTCTTCTCTCTCTTTTTTTCACGCGAAATCGTAGGATGCTGTGGGAAGGAGATGCTGCCTTCTCTGCACACTCTCATTGCTGTTCGGCCTAGATTTTCCTATTCTATTCTGGCACGGCCTAACCTCGCCCGTTGTCCTTGTGACCATTGCGCGTGATGAATGAATGACCCATACAATGAAGCGGGCACAAAAAACTGGACCCTTTCGCTCTCCGGGAGCTTCTTCAGCGTGCACTTGCGATTTTACTACAACGCCAATGCAGGTTTGAGACAGGTCAATGGGCAAAGTGCTTACGACGGTGCCAGTGGGTTGTTACTGCCGTACTGAAGTACTTACTTTATTCGTGAGTTCATGTCACCCCGAAGTGCCTCCCCGGGTAATGAAGGGGAGTAGTGGGCACTGGCTTCGTACTACACACTTGAGATGGTAGTAGCGTATGTACTAGCTCCCGAATTCACACACACACACACTCACACCCACACTGACACTTGCACAAGGGTGAAACAATCGCAACGTGATTACAGGCCTCTTTTACAAGACGCACCCACAGCTTCACTTAATCGATCTGGAGAAGCCCTTTTTTATGATTGCTTTTTTTCGCATAAAGAAAACCACATACACACAAGGTGGTGCAGATACGTACGGTGCACAAATCAACACCATTCACAACACAAAACACGTAGCTACAGACACACGCACACGCACACGCTCTGATTGCACTTAAAGCTGCACTTTTTCGCAAGTGCAACGAATCTTCCGCTAGACACGGCAAAACTTCCCGGGGCAATTTTGGGTTAGATGATGTGATTTCTATTTCTTCCGTACAGCATCTACATCTTCCACTTGTCAACCCCCTTGCATTAGGGTGATACTGAGCTGGTGCACAAGACAAGATTACACACAAATATACACACACTCATACATTCGTAAACGTGCGGAAATACGGAAGCGAATCTATTGCTTCGTGGTATGCCTTCTTCTGCTTCCGAACATATTGAAACGACAAACCTTTGTTTCTATACGATAGCGAAACGGATATAGATGCACACCACCGCCCAGGCACAACCACACCAAGGAAGCACACACGAAAATTACGGGAGCGAACACATCGATGTGCTTCAATTGTTTATTCGCTTGCAAATACAACCGTAACTCACTTATCCGTGACCAATGGAAGCAATTTTACGGATAATCGAGAAGAAAGCGATGACGTCTGGTTGGTTTATAAGGTTGAGTTGTTTTCTACACGTTTCCCTCCTTTCAACGCAACAAAAAATCACTGTAAAAATTTAAAAAATACAAAAGAAATTTAACAATTAAATAAAAAAGTAATGCTTCAGTTGTTTATTTGTAAATGTAAAAGTGCGAATTAATCGTTGCAATACTCCACAAATCAACCGAAATGCAGGGTTCGTGAGGCAAATTGTGTTACTCCAAAAATTGTTGATTTATTTAACCAGCTTCTCAATACTTCCGGTCAATTCGATCCGCTTACACAAATTATTGTTTCTTAGCACTTTAACTATACATTTTTATTGTACATAAAGTGATTTCCAAAACAAAAATTCATTAATTGGTTACATCAGCAACAACAGTGCCCTCTAGTAGTGAGAACGGAAATGATGCGATGGGAAATGGAAAATGGTTTGCGAAAATGCTAAAATAGCGTGTAAAAAAACTGTACGAAGGGATTTTCCTCGAATTAAAAAAAAACTACCACCGCTAATAAAAATATCTTCACGGAAAATAAATTGAAAATTCAAAAAATTGACCAGGATGTTTGTGAAAGCATTTTTGTAATTTGATTAAACCACCCTACTAGAACAAATATTTATCAGCTAGCGAAGCTCTATCTATTGTAGGGCCTAGGAAAGCTCTATCTATTCATTACTATTGTTTAATTTAGCACCCACACAGTAATCGTGATCGAAGTTATTTCTGTACCAATCAATTCTATTCCATCTGCGGTTACTCCCACGGCGCTTTTGCTATTTATTTAATGGTTTCAACGAACAAAAACCAAGAAGGTAGTAGATTGCAGCCATTGATACTATAATAGATAGTGAAAATTGTATGAAACCAATTTTTAAGTCTCACTGTGACAAGGCCAGGGAGGTGCAAGCATTCGATTTGATTTTTATACTTTTGTACCACGCAATGACAATTGTATGTGCAAAAAACGGTCTTTATTGCTTCCCACCCAGATAACCATACTACGACCACAAAGTCTGATATGAGTCGATAATTATTTTTTTGTTCTGTACTACGACTTCGTGGTCGTAAAGGAAAATTGGTTCTGAAATTTGATATTTTATACCATGCCGATAGAGAATAAAGGCAAAAATGTTTCAATATTTTTTGAAATGAGCGGAAAAGTTTCAATATTTATCCGTTTTAAGAAACTTTTCATAAGATTCGAAAGTTTTCCCAAATTTCGTTCAGCTGCCTTTGCCATTCAACGAAGAATACTTTGACAGGTGTCATCTGACATTTGAACGTGTGTGCTGCGATACATATGTGTAGTAATGTTTATTCTACTTTGTGTATTCAGTGGATTTGTTTTAGACTAAAATTGCGATTATTCAGTGAAATTAATAACAAATGCAATGGCTGACAAAGATTACGCGAAATATTTAAAGAAAAGTGGTGTTTTGTATCGACGCAAACGGCAGATAGAAGAACTTAGAAAAAAAGTGCCTAGTACCGCCGAGCTGTCGTCTAACAACACTAATGATGGTTTGTTTCATTTTGTTACACTTGCTGTATTGGTTAAAAGTTTATCGTAATTCGTTCTTCGTTTAAGGTGTGGGGGAACCAAGTCATGAAACAGCAGTAGAATTTGATGACGATACATCCTTCGATACATTCTTCGATGAGCAGGAAGATGACGCTGTTCCTAGTGTCTCTGAGAGTTCCAGCGATGAAGATGGGACTGACGAAAGCGTAATTGATTTCAATTCAATGACAATATTAGATTGTCTAAAATATTTTGCTTTGTCAACCAACCAAAAGCACTCGGCGATGAACATGCTGCTCTCCATTTTAAAGTTAAAAACAAAGTTTGTGCTTCCAAAAGATGCCAGAACCCTCCTGAACACAAATAGAGATCGACCGGACATAAAAGCTCTCGGAAACGGTTCGTTCTGGAGCCGTGGTATTAAGAAGAGCCTCATGGACAATTTAAGGTATGTATAAAATATCCTGGTAAACGTAGTTTTATTTACTTATTGGTTTTCGTATTTTTAGGTTTACTACTGTAACAGAAACATTATCATTGAATATTAGTATTGATGGACTACCGTTGCACAAAAGCAGTAATATGCAATTTTGGCCCATCATGATAAATATTCAAGAAATGCCTCTGATCGCTCCTATAACAATAGCATTGTACTGTGGGCGCACAAAACCAACGAATGCACCGCAGTTCATGGATTCGTTGGTTAAAGAGCTGAACACCTTAATGGACGAAGGGCTGCTGCTCAATAATCGCCGAGTAAATATAAAAATACGAGCAATAATAGCAGATTCTCCGGCAAGAGCATTTTTGAAAGGTAATTACTTAAAGCTCATTATTAATCTTTATGGACTTATTATCTCTAACTTATAAATAGAATAGAAACACCTTTCACCTTTGCTGGGAAGCTTTTATTCCTTCGAGCCATGAAAGGGTATCATATCCCGGGTATGCTCGGTTGTATTGCTGTGCGTTGTTCCTTCATCCAAAGTCAGGGTCGTGTTCGTAGCGAGGGTCTTTTCGTGAATGATATATGATTTGATATTCATAATTCTGTTTCACTTACTATATTTTTCTTCAAATGGTGTGTATTCATTTCATTTCAAACCACAATTTCCAACAATCGGGTGTGAACATGACCTTCCATTTTTTCAGCCAAAAAGGACAACCAATAAATTGTCCAACATCCCTCATCCTTGATATATAATCAGTGATTGTTTTGTAAGTTTTATTAGTTTCAGCTAAATATGCTCAACTTGAACTTTATAATTCATTTTTTTACATCGAAGGGAATGTGCTTTTCCGCCAAAAGCAAATTCTATAACTTAGATAGTTATGGGATATTTAGGTTTAGTTTAATGGTTTATGGTTTAGTTTAATAGCACCTTTAACTCGGACGACTTGTTCCGAATTTTGTTGGATGCAAAAATTGAAGGGTTCTAATTTCATCTTATTGTTAGTGTAACGACCTACTCGGCCATGCCTTTCATTTATGGCTTATTATTCTTGGCTTAACGACCTCTAGGGTCATGCCGACAACATCTGGCATATCTTACTCATAGTCAGTCCTTACAACTGAAGAACGTTCCGGATGGGATTTGATACCCGGCCCTGCGTGTGGAACTGGCGCCGATCCGGAAACATCATTTACATGTTTTTTTTTATTGCTGGAGTATATTGAATATAAGCAACAATGTGCGTGGATCTGTTTACACCAGACACGCCTGTCCAGAGCGAAAGCTGTGAAACGGGACGGTGTTTTTACTTTGGCCTGAACACAGTTTAAGAATGTTACATTATGTTTGGAAATAGATATTTATAATATTACTCCTTGATTTGAGTTCAAAATAGATATATTTAATTTATATACATGGTATAAGTGCAGGTAATGATAAAAAATATTATATTATTTTATATTTTTCTTTCAAGGTGTGGCCTATTACAATGCTAAAGAAGGATGCTCCAAATGTACGTGTGAGGGTGAGTACAATTACGACGGTAGATGCGTTATTTTTAAGGATATAAAGGCGCCATTGAGAACAGATCAGGCATTTCGTAGCAACGCTTATGGTAAACATCACAGGGAAGTGTCACCCCTTTTACCTTTAAATAATTTCAATATTGTTGACGATGTAATTGTTGGAGATGTACTTCATATATTAGATCTTGGATTAACACGCAGATCACTTTTCGGTTTCAGAGATGGAAGATTAGGTCTACAAACCAAATGGTCAGATAATCAAATAAAAACAATATCGTCTCAAATTTTAAAAGTTAAACTTCCTAATGAGATAGCTAGAAAACTACGTCCATTAGAAGAACTTAAATATTGGAAAGGTACACAATATCATAGCTTCTTTAATTACCTAAGCATTAACATTTATAAAAAACATTTGCCTCATGAACACTACGAACACTTCAAACTTTTGTTTTGTGCCATAGTCTTGCTATCTTCTGAAGTGTACCGTAATAATTGGGAAGTTGCTGGCGACATGCTCAAGGTTTACGTAGAGGATTTTGGAAAGCTCTACGGAGAAAAATGTTTAACCAGTAATGTACATAACTTGATTCATATGTCATCTGAAGTTAAAAAATTTGGACCTTTACCTTCTATTTCCACTTATCCATTTGAAAATGCTTTGGGCCAATTAAAAAAACAGCTTCGCAAAGGAGATAAACATATTCAACAAATAGTGAATAGGCTGTCGGAGTTAGAAGCGTTCAGTCACAATACTTCTACTACGAAGTATAAAGAATTTGCAATAGCCAATAAAACTAAACCAAATGGGTCTACCATGATACAGATGGCTAACTACATACTTAGCAAAGATAGTGGCAATGAATGGTTTTTAACGAGAGACAATCAAGTTGTAAGATACATTAAGTCTTTGGAACAACAAAAAAAGATATTTATATATGGACAACAAATATCTAACATAACTGATTTCTTTTTATCTCCATTTCCATCCCGTAATATTCACATATTTACTGGTTATCTGACTAATTTATCGGTTCATGAGGCTGTTTGTCATCCCGAAAATATTAAATGCAAATTAGTTGCATATGACTTAGATGAAAATTCCGAATATTTATTCATACCTTTGATACATACATTATCCTAGTATCTTTTGAATTATATGACATTGTTTTGTTTAATTTATTTTTTTTTTGTGTAACGCAGTTTTGTTCCACTAAACAACAATATTTTTTTTTTTATTTTTTTTATTTGCTTATCTGATCATTTGATTTTTGCAAAACCCGGTTCCGTTACTCCAACCTAGAAGTGATCTGTGCATCAATCCAAGATCTACAAATTACATCTTCAATAATATTAACATTATTTATAGTTGATAGTCGTGGTAATCTTTTGTAATGTTTTCCATACGCTTAGCAACGGAATTCCTCGTTCGTTTTTCAATATACATTTGTATCTTTAAAAATATTGCTTTTTTATTGTTCGGTAATTGTATTTGTTCGGTTCAAAACAATCGTCGTCTGGGGCCAAAGAACACAATGCGGAGTTTTATATCCAATAAATAATTGGATTGGATTTTTATAAGGTAATAATGAATTAATTTCTTTATTTAAAAGTGCATGAAAATTAATATTACTAGATAATAGTACATATAAACTATAGTGAATTCATGAAAATAAATATTACTAGATAATAGTACATATAAACTATAGTGAATTCATGAAAATAATTATTACTAGATAATAGTACGTATAAACTATAGTGAATTCATGAAAATAAATATTACTAGATAATAGTACATATAAGCTATAGTGAATTCATGAAAATAAAACTAATTACATAATAGTGTAAGCCATAATGAATTCATGCAAATGAAACTATGTACTATATCAATTTTCTTTTTCGGCATGTTGACTTGCGAATGCCTTTTGCCATAGATCGCTCTGCAGCGTGTTTTAATATTTTCATGAAAAATAGTTTAACCATTTCGTCTGTTGCCATTACTACGTTTGTACTTCCTATACATTGAAACAGTTTTAAAATGTTTCTATATGTGTGCATAGCAATTTTGTTGCCTGTTTTTGAAATCCCTGTCCATGTGCATTGTGTAAGAAAAATCCTCTGGAAAAGAGCATCAAGAGTTGCTAACATTCTATTATTTACATCTTTGTCGGTTAGTTTTTGTTTTAATAAATTGGATATTTGCAAAAAATACTCTTCTTCTTCTAAATCTTTTTCAAATTTCTCCATCTCTTCAACGGTTGTTATAAAGGGATGATCTAAGCAAGTTAGATCATTAAACCCTACTTCGGTATGGTTAAGTAAAGTGTTTAGTTGCACTTCAATAATGCCCATGCGATTCCATACTTTTTTGTACTCCTTTAAAACCTGCTCATGTTCATGTTTTTGTTCAGCACGAATGTCTAATATTAATTTAGTTTGAGCTTCTAGTAATGCTTTTACTGATGAACAATCACGGCATCCTTCAGGCATCTCAATATTTCGTACCGGATTTTCATCACTAACCTCAACCTCATTAATGTTTACTTGACTCTCGCTGCGAGTTGGTTTCATAGAGTTTTCCACCACTCTTTGTGAAAACATGTCAGCATACGATGCTGGTTTCCTCGTGATCGATAGTGTGGGTGCCATTCCAGAGTCTGTAGACGATTCACCGGACATAATCATTATTGTTGAATCAGCATCCTCATACGTTAATCCTTGTCGCTTGACCCAACACTGTTGCCTCGTCCACCCTTCTCCCGGAACACAGCTCTCATTCATGACTAAACGGTTAATATTTCCTTTGACGTTTGGCCACAACAGATACGTTTTGTTACTGCTTGTTCCCTGGACCCAAGAATCAGGAACGATGCACAATTCACCGTATCCTTTAGGCCCATGTGTTTGAACTACAGAGAACGGCATCTTAGTTTAAGCTGTAAATAAATAGAAACTTCGTTTATGCGCAATGTAGCATTTCAATGGAGCATCTTTTAGTTAACAAATTTAATACTTACCTTTTACGTCCTTTAGATTAATATTACACATATATTTAACACCACGTTTATTTAAACTAAATAAACTGTTTTTGTTTTAAAACACGCGCTTATTTCTTTTCCCTTCAATTTGTTTTTCTTATTTCAGCTTATGATCTGACGCAGTAATCAGCAACTGGACGTGCCAAACACGATTGAACTGTGCCGCAATATTCTTCATGTCAGTCGAATTTATGAAGAAATTTCCGATAGCGGTTTGCATTGTTTTCAATTCTATGGAAAATTGTTGGCCACGCAAGGTATATTGAAAAGAAACAGCACGACGTTCGTTAAGTTTTTGTGCTGTCATGACGAATTTAACGAAACAAATAATAAAAAATTGGTGTATTTGAACGAAGGATTTAAATGGTTGAATTATTTCATTTGAACTCAATTTGACGGGTAGAACCGCGTTGAAAATTTCACACCCAGAAACGAAATATTTCATTATTATGGTGCATTTGATATAATTATGGCCCGTTTTATGTCATCCACGAAGTCTTAATATTACTGCTGTAAGTGATGCTTTAAGACCGATATCAGACCGTCTTATATAGGTCTTCGAACGGTCGGATATCGGTTTTTGGCTATCTGGGCAGGCACTCTACACTCAATAACGATCAAATCATTTTTTAAACGCTTTTTTCCCTTCAAAGCTTTCCGCCATTAGCGTCCCTTAGTTCTGCAACGTATCTAATCCCATAAGTAACGAATGCGTAGCGAATGCACTAGCACCATTCGTGCGATTGTTGCACTGACCTGCATTTCACAGTCCGTTATGTCATTTGTATTTGATTGCAATCGATTCACGATCCGAAACGGTGCAGTAGCTATCGATCGTACTGATTCGTGCGTGTGTATTTATGCACTTAGTTTAAGCAAACGTGTGCACTTCTGCCGTAAACAGTCTTCTTCCGGTGAGGGACACAGTGCTGGGTAACGAAACAAATCGGAATCATTATAAATCCGCTGTCCGCTATTTCAACGAAACAACATTGTTATTGATTGTTATCTAACACCTTCCTATATTCGGTGTGACTTCGTAGTCACTACCTGGCCATATCTCAATACTGGGCAGACAGTATCGGCTATCTAAAGGGAATACCGCCACCAGTTCCGGTCCGGTTGAAACCTATTGAAAATGCATTAATAATTGTCGCCAGTTCAATAACGCACTACACAGGCACGTGGTTCCGGTGGCATCCGGAATATATGTGAGCGCGTGTCTGGAGGTGATTATCGACAGACAAAGCACACACTTGGCAGTGGGTCAATTATTGCCATGGAGAGAGATGCAGGGCTTTCAAGTTCAAATGATAAATTTTTAGTTAATTTTAGAATCTTTTCAAGTTGAAATGGAATTTGTTGAGATAGAATTGGAATACTTCTTACTTTCTCTAGACGATGTTTGATTCTGTTCAAAGCTTCAAAGTTTTATCAACTACCGAAACCGTCGGAAAATGCTGGAAGTGTTGTAACTGAGTATGTTTTTGAACAGAATAGATTTCATCTTCCAAAAAGCTTGAGAAACGGCGGAAAGATTTCACATCCATCTTTACATATTCTACTTCAAAATGTAAAATAATCCAGAAATGATTCCAACTTATTAACTTTAAGACAAAATCCCCTCTATCGAATGTTTTCAGGAAGGAAGTTGAGCAGCGGTGCTCGTTTCATGCAAAAAAATTATCTAAGAAATAATCTTAAAATTGATTAAAAATGCTAGTGTTTACTAACGTTGAGATTTTTTTTTACATTTTAACAAAAAAAACCTGTTTTGACTAACGATTCAAGCGGCCACTTCATGAATGAAATGAAACTATTTCATGTCCACACTTTACAATTTTTTCACATCACTTGAATAATATCATTGAAAAGAACTCGAGATTAACAACCAAGCCCAACATGTAATGGTACGTATTTTGCACGTATTAATTCCATATGTATGTACCAACCGTGTTGTTCGTCCCACGAACCAGCTGCTTCGCATATACATACTTCATCACATCAGCTGTCTACAGGCGTCCGATTCGTCCGAATGTCCTGTCGAACGTTTCCGGAATCCTTCACAGCCCCCAAGCCACTTGCCGTACCGGAACGACAAGAATTTGGGGGACGATCGACAATTTTACAGCATACCAATTAGGCTTCGGTTGATTGGATAGCATTAATTGGCATTATTGTAGCACGAACGTTTTCGGTTCGCAATTTGAAAAGGGCTTTCCATCCGATCAGTTCCCGGGGATTAAGCTGTAATTGAGAGCTTTGACCGTATGACAAAGAGTTATTCGTCGGGTGGGTGAGCAGCGCCGTGGCTGCAATCGTACCGAGAGTTGGGATTGTTTCACTCTTTTATTGGTATCGAAAATATGCACATTGACAAGATAAGATAAAAACTATGCAAATAATTATGCCATGCTGCATAAAATGCTTATACATAAAAAAGCCGATTAACGAACGCAGTCAAACCAAGTGGAAGTTATTTTAAAAAAAAGACGAAATTAATATGCTTCGCTTTCAACGGTTCATGCGTGTGATTAATCAGCATGAAAACATTGAAATTGATGCCTTTTCCATTTATTGAATGCCTTTCAATACACCTTCACACAACACTTGCCCCATTGATTGATGGTTAATGTTTTCGCACAAATATATATTCCTTTCCTGCTGTTGTTTTTTTTTCACCTCCCACAACAACAATATGATCCTTTTTTGCGTAAATTTATATGCAATAAATGTCTGCCACAATGTGCCGGGTTTTTTTCGAAAGAAATAAGAAAAAAGTGCTTCAAGGATGGTGAACATCTACACGAAACCGTAGCAAGCCGGCAAGCCGACAAAAAGCCCACATTGAGAACGTTTCTTTTCTCTGTCACACAGCAGAACAAAAAGGGTAGAGAATAAAAATGATCCGAGAAAACACGGTACCATAACTCTGCACATTGATCGTCGGCTATTTATAATTCCGTGCAATCAATTTTATATGATGCACAAAGGATGCCCGACCGGTGAACAGTTTATAATTAAGTTTTTCTTTTTTTTGTTAAATTTTATCACCCGACGGATGAAAGGAAGTTTCCCGTATTACATGAACACTGGAAAAACGAAGAGGGTGACCAAGAGCGAGTGAGAAAAAAGAGAGTTAAATATCGATATCGTCCGTGTGAATGCAATACGGGCGGACAAAAAGGAAACAACCGTTTCGAGGGCACTCGAGTAGTGGCCAATGGTAAAAATAATTAAACCCTTACACCAGACCTGTGTGACGTTGTGAAATATTGACTTTAAGAAGTTATATAAACGAGCAACAGCACAAAAAGGAATATTTAATTACTTAATTTTTTTTCTCGGTGGAAAATGTATATATAAAGCATTTTCATTTATCAATGAATCGAAAAGAAAGGAGGAAATTAGGCTTGCGTTATATATGCCTGTGATAATGTTGAATAATATGCCTATTAAACAGAGTTCCAAGATCGTAACGGGTGAACCATTAAAACCCATAACTCCGTAAGGATATGTACGTAAGAGAAATGGTTTCCTAAAAAGGACACACCTGTATGTGTGTGTATGTGCAAAAGCATAACAAAAAGGCGTATTAAAAGCTCCGCACCATTTACCCACACAGTCGCAGTACAAAGTGCACTCTAATTGGGATTAGAAACATAAAGCCCAGTTGCGCACAGTTGCAGGACACGCTAATTATGATCATCTGCTGGAAAATGGAGATGGAATGAGAAATAACACAAACAAAGAAGATACAAAATGCCACACCATTAAAACCTGAAAACATGAATCAAACGGCAATGAAGCATTACACCATTCCAGCAGGTTGGTTTGTGGCAAAACCAACGTGTGTATGTACAATGATGGCGGCTGACTGGGTCGCTCATTACGATTAGCGTTTACATATGCATTTATGTGTGCGACACCAGAGCGGCTTTTCACTTTTCCAGTTTGTCGATGTGTTCCGTGGCTCACCGCGAATCCAACCCCGGCAGGCCATTAAAAATTCGAAAGCAACCATTAAAAGCATCTCCCACCGTTTCAAAAACATTAGCATCCGCAACTGTACTGTTTTTTTGGGACGGATGCTGTTACTGGGGCCGATAGAGGATATCCCGTTGGAGGTCCTGTTCCTGTTCGTTACAGATGCAGCTAAAGAGGTGAATATACAAGCGAGAGTTGTTGTGGAGTTTCCCCTTTTTTGCTGCGGATCGAAAATAGATCAATTATTTGTATAGTCGCATCATATTATGAATCACATAATACATGTCATGCCAAAGAAGAAATGCCCAAAAATAGAAGAAAAATGATTTCAGGCACCCGTTTTTGAGACGGTTGAGGTTGTTTTGGTTATGAGCGCCTGACAGTATGCAATATGGTTTGCAAATCAATACCAATTGCAGAATGTGTTGTACGAATTGCATGCTTTTAGGCGTATTAAACCGAAGACATAAATTTTCCATACAAAAGCCTATTATAATCAATGCTGAATCATTAAGATGCATGGAGTCAAAAAAATGTGAATCATTAGAATGTTTTTAGCGATTATAAAATTGCTTCAACATTTATAAATTTATTGTGAAATAAAGCCATACAAGAATAAGAATCAATATTGAAATTAAATAAAATAAAGGTTAACTAAAAAAAATAAAAATGAATAATGTGACCGTATCAAAGAATAAATAACGAAGATAATAAAACGATTTCTTTGTACTTTTTGTCGGGTTAAACCATCTGCCATTTGTCTGATTCGTTAGGAGAAGATATAAGTCTTTTGCAATCACATGGCTAACCTTGAACCACTATATCACATGGAACCAGCAAAGACAAAGACGTAATCTTTGCGATATAATCTTCTATTCACCTGTCTTGCTTCGCAAGGGTAGATCGTACGATAGATCTGTGTATGTGTATGTCACCCAGTGGCAGCCGGCAATCAGTTGTGAAGAAATGAATTTAAATAATTAATTACTCCAACTTGAGGATGTGATCTAACAACGGACACGGGGTGTGTGTGTGTGTGTGGAGATGTTCTATCATCTGGATAATGGTGTATAAGACATTTACGTGTGTTTTGTACTTAAATATATTTTCCTATAAAGTTTCTAGCTCATTCTTCCGTGTTAAAGTTTATCCCATCGAATAATTAGATTATTTTATTCGACTCGATGTGTGTTGATTTGAAAAAGCTTCATCGAGAAAAACCTAAAAGAAGCGTGCCGAAAGTAACAAAAAAATGGAACAAAATTTTGCTGAAACGCACTGGTAACAAAAAAGAAACTTACATCTGTAGCTGTACAACCGTTTACCACGGTCATATGAGTCTTTTAGTATTATACTTTTGCAAAACTGCTTAATGCGTCTGCATGGTCGGACGATAGTCGACCAAAACTGTTCGTTACGGGTGAAGAAATACGAAATAGACAATCCAGGTGATACGGATTGGTCTTAGCAGAGATGGAAGCTCTCTGGCTTTTTTTTTGACTGCTTTCCTTTTGCGGCATGTTCAGATTGAAACGGAACAACTTTTCGGTAGCGACCAGCCCAGCAAGAATGGAAGCTTCCAAGTGCCCCTCCGGGGGAGGGATCAACCTTCTAGGTGCTTTACCCTTCTATTTTGAGGTAATTTTTGAGCATATTCACTCCACTGCATTCACCGGAGCGTATCCATACCAACCTAGCGAAAAGAATGAAGCTTCCCGGCTGGTCGGTTCTGCTTCGTGTATTTGTTTCGTTATAAGAGAGTTCTTTTTTTTCTTGGGGGTAGGTTTTCTTCACATCACCACACCATATGCAGTGGATAAGTTCCAGCTTCAACCTTCGTACGTGTTGGGTTTTTTCTCCTTTTTTCACTCAAACTAAAATACGACTAAATTTGTGGTTTGCTTGAGGTGTGAATAAATTCCCATCAAAAACAGCTTCCGCACGGTCCGAGGCAAAAACTTATCCATCCCACAATGTATGCCATAGACACGGTGGTATGTTTTAGGTCATTGCGGTCATCTCATTATAAGTTTTCTGACTCCCTTCAAACAAAATAAGCAAAAGGTCTACGATCCGTGTCTGCTAGCGAAGAATTTATTGCTTATTCCGCTCTCTCTCTACTTACGCCGCACATTGTCACAGCGGGACAATTACCTTTTTGAAATTTACAATTGACAAAATAAAATATCGAATCTACATAATGTATCTCCGAATGGTAAATATCATACATAAACAGTTGCCGATATTTAAATATTCTTCTCACGCGACTGGCGTCTAGCATGATGCATATGTTATGCAGAATTGATGATTGTGATTTTTGAATGCTGCATAAACATAAGTATCATCCAAACACAAGAGTCTGACTACAAACGGTTACGGAAGATTTCTTCACGTTCGATAAGACAACAACGTTTGCAGTTGAGTTGTCGCTTCAAACCGATTGCTCGATTGCGCAAAGGGTGCGAAACTGTGCATAAGTAGCTGTAATTAACATTCCCGTTGCCGGTATGGAATGGAAAGAATAGAACAAAAGAATCTGATAACATTCACGGCGACGTTCAGACGGTGGCGTCTTGTAAAGGATTTTTTGCATTTGGTGGGAAAAAATGTCAATCGAAAGCTTATAAGCTAATACAGATTTATCGTTTTCTTGTTTACGGGGTTGATAAGGGAAAGCAATACACTAACTTTTTGATGAGTTTTTGCTTTTAATCATGTATGTTAAGTTTAGTTTATAAATGTCTTACAAATGCTTCCCATTAATAACGCGATGGCAGAATGTTTTGTATCTTACTGACGAAAAGTACCTCTAGCGAAATGACTTCAATCATTGTTAGATTACTCTTTAATCACATGCAAATACATTGCAGAGTTTCATTTGATAACTGATCTCATTACAGAATGTCTGATGGAATCAATTGATTTGTAAGATTTGACTTAATTGACTTTGGTTTTTACAAATCAGCATCCTATCACAACGGATCGCTTGGTTGAATTTGAGCTTCTATTCGATATCTCCCTGTAAAGTAACAGGTTTAATATCCACTGTGTTTCAAGCTCCAGTAAACACTTGATAAACACAAAGCTTTTGCGGAAGGCAAAACCGGTAAAAGCTTTCTGGACGCGCTCCAGTGTCATACTGGCTGATGTACAGAAAGGTGATCAGATACTGCTAGCGTAATCCGGATGTGATCAGCGTAATCACACCAAAGGACAATACAAGGATTAGAAGAAGTTAATAAGCTCAGACGCGATCCTACACTACATACATAAAGATTTGTTTGCCTTTACAACAATCGCTGAGTGGTGCGTATCGTACGTTAACTTACTGTCGAACCAGACTCCAGGATCATTAATCAAGTATGTGCGACTCAAAGAAACTCCATCAAAGAGATTGAGTTTGATTGGGTTGTGAAGGATAGGAGAACGGATAGGAGAGTGAAGTTTTCAAGTGATAACTGCAGAAAAAGATAGTCATGTGCAGAGGAAATTATTGAATATATATTAAGAACGTCAGTGTAACAATAAAAAGTTTAATAAAGTGAAGGACAGTAGAAAGAACGTAAAAATCACAAACAGAAGACGACTTAAAACACTACTTCGGGGTGCATCTGTTTAAGAGAAAAAAGAGACACTTTCGGGTAAAGCGTCCTCACGACAGGTCCTTATATCAAATCCCATTTGCATCGACCTGCGTAGCAAGGGTTGACCATCCGGCTACGTGGAAAAATAAGTCATGTAAGCCAAGAACGGTCGGCATTTTTTTATATTTTTTATTATTTTTTAACCTTTTTTTATTTAAAGCATTATTTGAGTGACGAGAAACTTATTTCAACAAATTCGCATTAAAATACTGCAACTTATAAATTTTGCTAAATTACTCAAAAAAATCTAAGGCTATAGCCTTAGGAAATTTTCAAATTTATAGAATTTTTTATTCTTTTTTTATTCACATCTATTTTTTTTCTTCTTTAAAACTTTATTACTTTTATTTGAGTGAATAGAAACTTATTTCAACAAATTATCATTAAAATCCATAAATTTTTAAATTTTGCTAAATTTCCAAAAAAAAAGCTAAGGCCTTAGGAAATTTTCAAATTTTTAGATATTTTTTATTTTTGTATTATTTTTTATTCTTTTTTTATTTAAATCATTATTTGGGTAAAAAGAAACTTATTTCAACCAATTCACATAAGATAAATCAATTTATAAAATTTTGGTAAATCTCCCAAAAAAAGCTTCGGCTATAGTCTTGAGAAATTTTCAAATTTTTTATTTTTTTTATTTTTTATTTCTTTTTTATTTAAAGCATTATTTGAACAAAAATAAACTTATTTTAATCCATTCGCATTAATATACATCAATTTATAAATCTTGCTAAATTACATTTTAGAAGATGTATCGAAATACCAAGTTTAAGCTATGTTTTAAGTAATAGGCCATGTAGAAAACGGATGGCTACTCTAAAATCGATGTAATAGGTTTCATTTTATACATATAATGCTTTCAAAATAGTATTATTAAACCTACAATTAAAATTTAGTTTAAGGCAACTATAAGCTCGTAATTTTTAGCACATTTAAATAGATTACAAACAACAAAATTAAACCTGTTCCACCGAGATTTCGCGAAATGAATGTTGCTAAACCATGAATGAAACGATTCACAACATCAGCCCCAAGTTCATGATCAACTCCCAAACTCCCCAAACTCCCATAGGTCACGGACACGCATAAAAAAACAACTCTCTCTCGCTCTGCCAAAATCCCATCGCAAACTCTCCAAAGGGCGATGTTTTTCTTCCGGTCTACCGGCATATTTTGATTCCGGCTGTTTTGTTTTGATTACTTCATTCGCTCCATATACCCGAAACCGTTTTCCGATCCGGTATACCCTGGAGAAACTGTGAAATTGAAGGCGCGTGCGCCAACATCGTGAACTAGACCGGAATACGACACCAAAGCCCGATCCGTACTGTTCATGCGAAATTTTGCATTCATTCGCAAACCATGCCCTACCATGGAAAGCATGTTACCTCCCCTTAGGGAAAGCACACAGAGGAGGAAGATTTTCCACAGCTTCGAGAGATATACCGATCTGTTCGGGGGTTTCGGCACACTCTAGCTAAAAGGTGCAACTTCGGCCAGCATCCGGCCGACAGTGCTTGTCGTAGGTTCGGTCGAAACGGACGCGATCTGACACTGACACGGTGGTGTATTCGGCGCTAGTAATACGGTCGGTGATCTCGTCGGCGACATTCTTGCACGACCTGTACCAACTAGCACAATGTAAAAGTGTGGTCGAAGCGAAATGGGTTGATAATAAAAATGCGTACAATATGTGATGTAACGTGGTACATATTTCTAAAAGGATAAAAGTGATAAAAAATAAGTAAAATTATCATTTAAATATGATAACGGCGAGCGAAATGTGGTGTAAGTGAAATGATCATAAAAGTGTATTAAAACTTAAATCTAATTTGGGATTAAAAATGTTACGTTATTTGAATACAACGAAATGGTTTGTTTCATGTGAATAAATTCGCTACCGTACGAGCTCTTTAACTTAAACGAATTACATAACGACAAGGGAATGTGTGGCACTTTAGTAAAATTTAATTAACGAAATAATTGAAGCAACATTCCAACAGTGAACTATCTGGGTAACGAGACAACTATTTATAGCTTTGCATTCCTTCCAAGTGCCATATTCCCATCCACAAAAGGAACTAAATGCAGTAAAAAGCAAAGCTTCATTGCAATAGGATTCCATTTGCAACTTATTAAAGCAATGACTTAAAGCTTAAAGCACACGCTCGCGTTAACCGATCGCTAATATGTGTGCGACCAAAAAAAAAAGGTGTATGAAGCAACCAAAATATGGTGATATTGAAACCGAAAGAATGAAAAAAGAAGTAAAGCAAAAATCCCTTTCCCGCTAAGCTCCAATCCTTTACCCTTCCCGTTTCTCCACTCTTCCATCGGTTTCCCCTCCGGCTAAGGACTCATTTCCGGTGAAGAAAGGACTTCCTCCGGTGTCGGGTTTTGTGTACGCACAAGTCGGGGCTACCCTACAACCGGACCAGTTTCTGGTGGTGGTGAATTTAAAAATTTAAGAACGCACCGCATCGTTATGGTAGTGAAAGCCAGTTTACTGAGGTCGGGATTCACTAGTGGCCATTGCCATGGGGTTGCTTTACCATCGGGATCACCATCTGCGTTTTGTGCGAATTCAATTGTGGCTGATGCGGATTTATATGTGTATATGTTGGGTGTGGTTTAATGTTTGATTTTGTTTTTTGTTTTGCTTTTGGATATGGTAAGCTTTTGTGTGTGTGTGTTTGTTTTTTTTTGTTTTTGGGGATGCTTTTTGGGGATGGTTGTGGAAATTTAGCAAAATGGAAGAAAAATTAAATTATTCATACAACGATCGAACAGCTTTAAAACTTTTCTCTTTAAAGCAGACAGCAAATACAGTCTTATGTGTAATGAGATTTTTTTAAAAAGGAATAATTAAGCCACCAAAAATTGCACTCTATTACGCAGTTAATTTTTTCCAATTTTCGTCGGAAAAATTCTCACAAACTAATCTACCACAAACATCAATTAACAAACAAAATGAGAGAAAAAAAGCAACGTCGATAAGTTTCTCATTCGTTTGACACAATCAAACACCTTTCTACGGTGCTTGATTGGGGAATTTTCCACGGAACGAAAACGTTATCCTGCCTGATGCCTTAGTCAAGGATGGCTTAAGGAAGGCCTACAAAAATTTAGCCAATTTTCGCACCACCTGTCTGGGGTGGTTTTTATCACTTCCTTTTTTTCCCACTACTACCTGTCGTTCATCCAAAAACCGTACAAATCAACCGTAAAGTTATTGGGTCTGAGATTAGCTCCAGATTTTATGTATTGTGTGAGAAAGGTCGTATATGCGGGCGTTCCTGGGAAGTCAATCTTTGGAGGGATGTTTCTTGTTGTTATCCTCGTTATGGCCATCCACACTGTCTGGTTATTTGTTTGATTTTCTTTCTTACACATCACCATCACTATTCCTGTTCACTTTCAGCATCTGCTTTTATGGGTGAATTTTCCCGGGTGTGAGGTTTTCCCTCTCCCTCTCTCTATTTTCTTTCCGGTGGTTGTGGATGTGTGTTTGTGTATATAAAAAAGTGTGCGTTAAGGTGTGTGTGTGTGTGTGAAAGTGATCCTCAAAGCGGAAGCTTAAATCATTCAATGAAGTAGGTGAAGAAAAGAAAACATTAAGATTATAAGCTAAAACCTTACCGGAATACCGAAGGGGGGAAAAATACCCCAAAAAAGGAAGGAAACCTTATGAAGAATGTTTTCAGATTGGGCATACGGTTAACTAGAAGGTTTATTTCGCAAATGTAAGATAGTCAGTGTTTTCCCCCGTGTGCACGTACAAAAAAAAGGTACCTAACCAAGTGAAAAAGAAGAAAATGTTGTAAGAAAAAAAAGATGTTATTCGATTAAATCGAGCGGAAAGTGATTTGATAAAGCAAATCGAGAGAAAAGCTCGACGGAAAAGCATTTCCCACACACATACACAAGGAAACAAGGTTTTGCTGTCAAAGGAAGGATTTCTTTTTATCCCGGTTAAAAGGACATCGGAAGCTTCCCGAGAAGCTTTCATCCGGAAGGTTGGCAACGCTGGTAGCATTTGCCACACACACAAACACACAGTTGTGCTCCTAATTGCCAAACCGGAAGGACTTCATTACTGTCCTGGGCGATTCTTGGCAGCGGACCGGACGACGAGCTTCTTTACGGCCATGGCACAAAAGGTAAGTAGCGCTACGTTTTGGCCATTGGGGTTTTTTTGTTGCAACTTTCTTTGCCTCATATTGGCCGGGATACACATTAAGTTCAGACGTTTGTGTGCCCCGGGAATGTAAACCCATCCGGGTTCCGGTGGTAGGCGTGCGTATCTTGCGCCAAAAACCCCTCTAATGGGTCACGGTGAAATGGCATGATACCGAACTACTAATAGATTACCAACACGGTGGATGTACGTGGATAACTTTTTAAAAGCTTCCTCGTGGCCTTAAAATGATGTACGCCGCGAAAGCATTATTTTGACGGGGATGGTGGGAGGTTTGGGGGAAAAGTTTTCGCCCAAAAAACCCCACCGGGGAAAAGAATTATTGGACACACTGGTAGTTCGGATCGGTGTACGTGTGCTGACGGCCAACGGAGAAAAACCCCCCTACCAAATGGTTGAAAGTTTGCTCTTTGGTCGGCCATGAAGCGTAGAGGATGATACAAAGCAGGAAGCACAAAAAGGGAAGTGAAATTTGGGGACGAATTTAATTAACTCTTGCCTAACGCTAAATATTGTGGGTACTAGTGGTCCCAACCATTTTACCATTATTTATGTTTGGTTCATTAAATACGGAACCATCTTGTGTCTTTCGTGCATTAAAGATCACCGTCAAGAAGAATCACTCAAAGTTGGCGAAAAGAGCATCAAACGCGATGCTATTGAAGAAGAACAAAAAAAAGTTTCTTTTCCTAACTCCTAACACATTAAAATTGGTAAAATTTACGAACGAGAAATTCCACACGAAACGAAAACGAAGCTTTCGCATCAGCCTTTTCCGGATCTATTAAGTAAGCTTCTAATAAATTTCCTTACCTTTTGCTGATTATGCCGAAAGCTTCCTCTGTTTAATGGTTTCTACTCGCTTTACAATTTCCACCGAAGAGGTAAGGATTCAAGTCTTTCCCCCCCAAAAAAAGGGGAACTCCGAAAGGAATTTAATGAAACATAATTAATCATTAGCTAACTGAAAGCGGTAGGTATCGGCGCAGGGCTTTGCTTTTATTGTTTGCATCTTTCCACCAAAGCAGGATGAGCAAGAAAGCAAAAAAAACCGAAATACAACAACTCACGGCTCTCTTACGGCATCGTTTATTCGAACGGAAATGCCCGTTGACAGATGACCGGAATCCATCGTCGTACAAGATGGTGCACCACTTCAAGTGTCCTCCGAGGGAGGCCTCGTTTTCCACGAAATTATCTCATCGCGCTTAATTAATTAACCGGTTAGATACCAAATCGTTCGCGTGTTTTTAGGGGTGTCGGCAGAGGGTGGTGGGAGAACGTGATTGGACAATTCAGTAGGTGGGTTCGTACACTTTAAAGGATAGATCACGTGGGCCGTCGGTACGTGGATTGGGTTTCAATTATGAACCGATTATATTCCATGGAAATTTGATTGCATTAGTAAATGGAAAACGTTAGATTATTGAATTACAACCAATTACGGGATCGATAGATCGAGAGGGGTTGAAAAATGGCGCTACACGCGCTTGAAAGCTTTCGATTTCGGTGTGCTGAATAGTGAACCGGAAATTTGACCGAACAATGGTTTTTGATCAAATTTTAATCTCTTCATAATTAAACAAAAAAAATATCACTCCGTCTCGAAGATATTTTGAGGTAAGATTTAGTTAGGGATTCTTTTTTTTGCTCTATTTTGTATTTGAATAATAATTGCATTTTTAAGCTGTTATTTTTTTTTAATCTTCCAATCCCCAATGAAGCACTCCTAATAATCTTCATTACGGCGCTAGACATTTGGCGACTTTTGCTACAACGTTCCGAAACACAAACCAACGAACGAAAGTCCTCTGCTTGTGGGCGTTTCGCTTTATTCACCTGCAAGGCACACGGAAAAATGTTTCTTAATGAACGTTTTTCATTTCATTAGCGGCAAGATTTTGGCTCCATTTTGCCGGGATGTCCTTTTTCTCGCGCTCTCACCATTTCGGGTCGCGCTTTGTGATCCGTTTTTGATGAAGTCCTCCCACAGGAGCTCGGAGAAACTCGTCGAAAGCTTTTTGGGAAAGTTTTACGGTAAAAACTTTTGCACCGTCTCGCCACTTACCTGAGCTGCTCAGCATGATGGAAGTTGCGAAGGGGAGGTGAAATTATGATTTTCTTCTTTCGTTTTGTGGAGACGCAGAAAAAAAAACACATCGTTACGTTTTCGTGAGGACATGTCTATCAAAACGGTGTCTCGCACCTGCAAGTACGTTCCGACGTTCCAGCAACTCCACAAACTTTCCATTTCCTAGGAAGCTTGAGCACCTAACCGTACGAACCGAGCCTGCCAAAGCCCGGCTTATCAATGTAAGCTTTAACGAGAGGTATATAAATCGGCACCGCACGGTACGGCGCTCGATGTCTGGGAAATTTTCCGCACCGAACCGTTAAGTGATGATAAAACGTGAAAAGTGAGCTTCTACCGGTGAAGCAAAGAAATAGCAAAAAAAAAATCCTACGCTGCGGTCGGTTCACTAGGTTGGCTTTATCTTTCGTTTGCCTCACTTACAGCCTTTCGATTTTGCTTCTTTCTACGTTGCATCTTGCCATGTTCACGACATCACCGTTCATTATCCTTGCGCTCAGCAGACTGCAGTCGAACCGCGCAAGAAAAGCCATAAAGCTTGGGCGATGTGTGCTGTAATAAACATCGGTACAGCTTACAGCAAACTGGGACGAAACACAAAACAGAAGAAAGAAAAAAAAATCGACCTAACGGGTGGCAAGGAAACCGAAAAACCAACCACCCGGAATGTAACTTCCGACGACGCCATGGCCCCAAAAAAAGGGACACCGAAAAAAAAGTAGAGCAAAACCAAGAGAACAACCCTTTTAAATCTCCCTTGCAAGACTTTTCAGTCTTGCCCTTTTTTGTTTTATTTCTACCGTCATTCTTTGTAACGGAAAAGTCAACTGTTCGACTCGAAGACAACGCATGGAGCGCGACTCTGTGCCGATGGATGCAAAACTTTGGGCATTTTTTTTTGTTAGAGGGAACTTGCACTATATCATATCGCCGTACGTCACCACACGAGGGTCATGTTTCACATCAAATTCACTTCTGTGCCGCTTCTACCGTGATGTAATACGTGTAACAGCTCGTATATTTATGACCCAAGGTCCTGTTAGACGATCGCAGGTCGGCTTGGGCTGCAAGCAGCAGCAACGAATCGGGTGTGGCCTTGGTAGCAATGAGTACCTGATTTACATCAGCTTCTTTTTTTACACCCACACTCTGCTCTTTCCCCAACTTACCCTCCTCCTCACAAAAAGGCTCACAAACGCACCGACAAGGAAATTTGTCAGATAGCATCGACTCAAACTGAACGACTCAAGTGGAAAGCTCCGACAAAACGTTTCCATGGAAACGTGTGTTCGGTGCGAGTAGACACATCTGTCATATTGTAAAGTTTTCCTGATCGGTTGAAAGCTTCCGCATAAGCAAGTGGAATACTTTTCTCTACATGGTATTGGTTTCTTTTTCTTATTTAGTCCGAAGTTTTTCTTCCGAACACGGTTATCGGAAGGAAAACACGCGCGATGAAAGAAGTTTGACTAAAGTGCATCAAAACTTTTGGGCCATCTCGACGGAATCGAGCTCACCTGTCCCGTCTCATTAGCTGTTTGTTTGCTGTCGGAAGTAAATTTATCTTTTTCGCTTCAAACGTTTTCTGCCCGAAAATGGGATTTCGGGCAGTGCAGATGCAACGAATCCAAAACCGGAACTAAGAGCTATAAGAAGCTGTATCGTTGTGCAGCGAACGGGAGAATATCTCTTGATAAAGAAGCCCCGCCAGGTTTTTTGGAAAGCTAACAGGTTCCGTGACGTCTTAAATCTTATCGTGCTTTACGAGCTGGCTTTAACGTTTTTGTTGTGTATTTTGGTGCTGTTTATGGTACGAAATGTGGGCCCGCTTGTTTGATGATGGTGATGCTCTCGAAAGCGCCCGCGCCACGTCAAGCGTTCTAGCGCACAGGTGGAGCAGCCTGGTGGTTGACTTGCTTAAGCACTTCTTTGCGACATCTAACGTGCGCCTTACCACAGTTCGGACTGCTTTTGCTGCTGGTGAAGATTTAATTCGGATTTTTCTCAGCCGGTAAAGCTAGCACACAGGAAAAAGCGTCTTACGATGGCTTCATTTGATGACTGAGGGATTGCTAGAATTATTGCCCACCGCTGCTGTTCAGCTTTTTCACTGCTGTGGGGCCCAATTTCATGCTAGAAAAATACATCCTCATCGTTTCTTTACCAGCCGCACAAAATACACAGCTCACAGGGTCCCGTTTTATTGTGACCTCTGACATAGTTAAACAAAGAAAAAAGGCAAGCAGATAAAGCAACGCTAGAACACGGTTGGATGACAGCGTTTTGTTGAATTCTTGGCAAGATTAGCTAGCAAAAAAAAAGTACGGCTTCACCGTGGAGGGAAACATTTACGCTGGCAAATTTATGGTACGCGACAAGATTTACGTTTCAGTTTTATGTGCGAAGCAAACAAACCGCGCCAAGCACCAATGCGATGCGACAATGGGAAGCTTTTTGCTTGGTAGGGCTTGTCGAGGAAGTTTTTTTTTCGAAGCACCTGGACAGTGTTTAGAAACGAATTTCCCAACACTGCATTATCATTATCACTTAAGGGTAGTTAAAAAAATATATAAATTTTTTATTCAGATACACAAAGTTAAGTGAAACATAAATGGTAGAAAATTATATTATATTGGTTTCGTTCCTATCAAAAAAATGTCATATGAATGAGCAACAATTTTTTATTAACTTTTTGGCAAATAAACTAGAAACATAAATACTTTATGTTTAAAGTAGAACCGATATCAAAGATCAACATTATAAAACTGCAAAAAAATAAAGACTGAAAAAATAATGAGTCCGAATAAAATATATCAAAAGTTTTAGTATGCTAATCAAAAATGTTAGCACGATGTTTACAAAGATAATGAAACAAATGAGCGAGTAAATAAAAATAAAACAGCAATCGGAATAAAACACAATTGATCAGGAAAAAATAGAAAAGCACAAATCTATAAATAAGAATAAGAAATATATAAACTGACAAGAAATCAACTTACAAATACTGCAAAATTAAGAAGTCGAATAAAACGAATAAAATAAGAACTTAATAAAACAGAAAAATATAAATAAATAAATAAATAATTTTAAAACAATAAACAAATAAATCCAATTCACATATATATGTAAATAAAGAAGTAAATAAATAAAAAAGTAAATAAACAAAATTAAAAAAAGAGTAGACTAGCCAAATTAGTAGAAAAAAATGCATCGTTGAAAATGGAAACTTTTCTCTATTATTCATATATTAAATATACTTTCAAACAAGCTCCTTCTTTCCTTCCACAAACAACATTACACTTGTTCCTTCAAAGTAGCATACATTGTGTATTGCCACCTCGGAAGAATCGTGTGCTTCCTGGGCGTCAGTAATTACGCTCAGGATGCACTCAGCAGGAACGGCTTTTCCTCTAGAGACGCGTGCCATGCACCGAAACCAAGAGTTTTGCTTCATAATACTCATCCACCTCTCGGTACTCAGCCTTATAGCGATAGGCGGGTTGTTTTTTTATCAAACCCAGTGTTGCAACACTTCGCTTTAACGACTCTTGCTGAAGAAAAATGAGAGTGAGTGTAACGAGTGATGCTTCCTACCGCGCCGGAAAAGCAGCTTCCTTTAACGGGTTTCGGTTCAGTGCGACTCGTTACACGGGTTGATTATCCTGGGGAAGGCATTCCCCAAAAAAAAAGGGAGACCGACGATGTTCGCGCTATTATGTGCCTACTCTTGTGGGGACTGCTTTCCCCCGGGGGAGTTCCGGTTAGCGAAGCAGGCCGACTACAAACGACATTGTGACACACTTTTATCTGGAAGGTTGGGTGGTTGGGTGTAACAGAAGAAAAATCAACGTTCGCGATTGGGCGCGACAAGCAAAACCCAGAAGCCGGCAAAGCTAAAGCATTAAAAGATGCCGAGAAAGTGTTGTCATGTAGTTTTGTATCATCACAAGCAGCTTAGCATCATAAACTGCACATTTCTATGGATGACGTGTACCGCAAAAACAGGCGCAAAATTGTCCGCGGTACATACGCGATCGATGATGAGCAAGCAAGCGACATGCGTGGGCCAAAACTGCTGTCATTAGCACCTCGTCCTGTACAGTTCTCGCATACAATCTAGCAAAGGGAAAAGCTTTTTCACACTCAGTAATAGTCGCGCATGTTTGGGAGCTTGCTTTTGTTCTTGTACGGTTAATAATGCTCTCAAGGCAAGATCGTGTCCAAGCGGTAGAGGAAGCTGTTTTTGGGTTGGAAACAATGCCTCCCACACGTTACTACATCGCGTGATGAGATGTTGCTCGCTCGGATGTAAGGATTGTTTGCAGGCAAACAACGGAATGGTTTCGTATGCCATGTCGCAGCACGTTAGTGCACTTTAACGCAAGAGTTATGGATATTTCTCGGCATTTCGGAGATGATTGTTCCTTTCGCATTTTTCGCTGACTTTTGCTGTAATGCTGTAGCACCATTAAAGTCTGGAACCAGGAATGGTGAAGTAGTTCTTTTTTTCGCATTCACTCGAAAGGAAAGAAAGAAAGGGAATATTATCCATGCGTCATGTAGCGCAGCGCTTCCGTTTTTTACTGCTAATAAAATATTGAATAATAGATTTAGCCTCTTGATTGCATTATGTCGCCGTGCCGCACTCGATCGATGTACACATTCTACGTCAATGGGTACCATTCTGCCGTTTGGTTGAAAGGTACGTTCAGCACCAAAGAACGTTCGTGCCGGTCGGAAAGTCTCAAGTGCCACTCGGTGTTGCTTCGTTGGGCGCGCGTATGCTCCTTTTCACGCTAAACTGGTGGAAAAACTTTTTCTTTTTTTGCCATCCCCCAACACCTCCAACACTTGACACTTGTCTGTGCACTCATTAACGCACTGCTGTCGTACCGAAATCCTGCAATGGTTGGCCACCGGGCCACACACTTCGCCGGTAGATACGGTAGTTTCCTTCCATTTAGAAAATTTTGTTCTGATGAGTACTCGGCGCAAAAGGCTTTTGCAATGAGATGGTAAAAGTAGCAATTGAGGTAGGAAAAGTGTGTCGGTTGTAATGTGGAAAAGGTTTATATCCTGTAGCCCTTTCAATGGCACCCGGCGGAAATTGGAGTTTTATACGAAGTGTAGGAAGCGACTGACATGAAAGGAAATGAAAACAGACGAGTAAAACTAACGGTGGAAAGCAAGAAATTCACTTGACCGAACTTGGATTAAAAGCTTTTTGGGCAACTTGTGGTTGTAAGTTGGAAACGTAATGGATAAGCGTACTTGTTTACAGATAATTATTAATGTTGGATAAACCCGTGTTAATTCGGCTTTAATTTTCAGTTTAGGAATGGAGTCTAGTTTTCAATATCAGCTCATAATCTGTATTTGCTTATAACATTGCAATTTGAAAACTTTAAAATGAGTATTTTTTTTTGTCTAAACATGTAAAGCAATTAGTAAAAAGTGAATAAAAAATAGTAAAAATTATGCACTTATGATCAGGATTTCATTCAGGATTTAAACTCCATTTTTAATTAATTTATAAGATAGTTTAGAACGATCGATTATAATTCTTTTTTCAAGCTTTCAAATTTGTTTCGTTTCAAATTCAAACAAATGACACTAATAAAATAATAATATTTCTTCATCGTAAAATTCTCATCACCCCCAATAATATTCTTTTAACATATTTTATCAATTTTACGATGCTTGATTTTTTGACCGCACTTTTCGGAAGTACTAATCCTTTTGCATCCTTTCGTTGCAAAACCATGTTTCAATTTGTAACGCTTAGAACGCTCATCTCAAAACTGTCCTCACCCATTTTACAGCGTTTTATGATGTTTCCTGCCTTTTTTGTTTTTGTTACTAATACGTTCCAAACAATTCCCTACCACGAGTTGCACTAAAAACGTTCCAAACTGTGTTGTCTCTCCGTTGACAAGGGTACCATTGCTGACCGGAATCGTTTTCTTTTTTTTTTTTGATCAAGCTTTCGAAGGATGGAAAATAGGTCCCAGTTGGGGTTTCCTGCTTCCCCAATCATGGGACTTGGTATATTTGTTTCCTAATTGAAACCAAAATAGAACATTAATTATCACTGTCTGGTTGTGTTAGAAGGATCGCTTAGGAGTACTTTTTATTTCGGTCTGAGTTTATTTTTTTTTTTTTTTGGTTTTACCGGAAAAGCCACCGACTTTAACGTGTTCAAACTTTTTACGAACAGAGTGTTTTTTTTCCAACCCAATTATTTCCACCTCCACAGAAACACTGAAGCGTGAACGAACGAGATGTTTATGGTTTATGGAAAAAAACCAGAAAGTTTTAAAAACATCAAATGATCATGTGCTTTGGGAGCTTATTTTTACTGAAAAAAAAAACATTTATTTGGGAAGCTTTCAGCTGCCGTATGGAAAGTTCTGGGACGAACTGTCGCCCTTACTGTGTGCGGAAATAAACATTTTCAAGGTTATGAAAACGTTCCGCAAGATCAATATTTTTATTTTTCTATTTTTCCTGCCTACTTTCAGCCTGGAATCTACACATACAGATTTGAAAAGGAAATTTTACCAGCAGTGAGTTTATTTTTCAGCCTTGATATCTTTCCGTGGCGAACTGTTATTCAATTTCGTCCTGAAGCTTTTCCGCTCCGCAGTTTGCTGGTACAAAACGGAAGCAAATGTATTGCAAACTTCGTTTAGTGTATTTATCCTACTGCCACGTGTTCGTTACGTTAGATTTGGTTTCAAAAAATAACAACACACCATTTATTCCCGGAC
Source organism: Anopheles funestus (assembly GCF_943734845.2). NCBI lineage: Eukaryota > Metazoa > Arthropoda > Insecta > Diptera > Culicidae > Anopheles > Anopheles funestus. The sequence continues at coordinate 81,358,671 of NC_064598.1, read as the reverse complement.
AGTAAACTTAACGCCTTAAGACTGTCAGCTTTTCCAACAGGTAAAACTTTCCCAGATGCGTTAGTTGGAAAAGGAAAAGCTCGCTTTGAAAGATCACTTCAACGTTGGCCACAACATACAGCACCCCCGAGACTTGTACCGGCGTGAGGGGTAGTACTATCGAAGATAAATTTGTAGTAGAAATAAACTAACGAAGCATAAACACAATTCTCCAACCGGACTTGTTCACGAACCAACTCGGCCGGAAAATCCATGTGGAAAGATTCCACCCAGAAGGCTTGTCAGTTCGCATGTAAAGCCGCGCAATCATCCGTTTCAACGTTTGTTGGTGGTTTTACTACTACCATTCTTCCATCGCTGAAAACGGTAGATCTAAGTGGAAAAGTTTTCTAATTTATTTATTTGCCAAATGATATATTCCTTCAATGTTTTGCGCGCCTGCTGCACGCGTTGTTGAAGGATTTTTGGGAGCTGGAAGTTTGGCATGGTTTGGTGTATTGTTTGTGTTCTGGCTACGGTGTTGGCCATGTACGTAAGTGCTGCAATGTTTCGGTATAACCCGAACCATCCTCTAGTACCTTAGTTAGTGTCCGTCACAGGTGGCAAGGATTTACCCTGAGGGATCTCGTTCGGCTGAAGCGTAGGCCTAAAGCGCAGGTGATTACAACGGTATAAATCATTTTCGTCTGGCAAAAAAACGCTACAAAAACGCCTAACAACTTTCCTGGGATAACGAACCTGGAGGCGGTAAAAAAAACTATAAACACTCTAACAACAGGTATCTTCAATTTGGATGAACTTTTGGTTGTGGCGTGGCGTGTGAATGGTCGCAATTAAACTACACATTCGTGTAATTTACGCAGCAAACTTTTCGTTTCATTTGAACCAACCTCGACCAGCGGTACAAAGTCCGCAGAGTTTCAGAGGAAAATCGTCCAGAAATGTGCCAAGTGCCGCAGGCAATGCTTCAGAGTTGTCCAAATCTTGTTTTATTTTTTTCTCTCCCCTTTTTCGTTTCCTTGCCATTTTGGTATTTATGCAGACACGCTTCGGGCTGTTTTGTTGAGCATGCAAAAAAAAAGATAATCTAGAGGTGGCCTGCTTTTGGTGGGGAAAATATATGCGATGATAAACGTGTAGCAATTTACTTCGCAGCACGCTTATCACATTGGACTCTTTTGCTACTAGCTGGACCAACGTTGGCTTAGGTTTTTTTGTGTATGTTTGTTATTTCATCCTACTATTTATCGAAGTGTCCTGATTGCTGGGGATTATAGATTATTGATTGATCGCATCGATTATTGTTGAGCCAAATGGGGTAATGTGTGATGATGGTGGATGACATAGTAGGGATTTATTTGTTTGGATTAGAAAACCTTCCTTGTAAAGGAGGAGTGTCTACTTAGCAGCTTGGCTAACACTAACGATTTTACTCGAATGTATTTTAATGGTGATGTGGAGGTAGTAAATATAAAAGATGATCAAATAAAGTAATTCGATAAATGAGAAGGGATAAAAAAAAAATGCTTTAAATGGAAAACATTTCTTGTTGCGGCGTTTGTAACTGGTTTAAGTTATTATTAGGCTGAGTACCGATGCAGATGTGTTCAACAGCTATCAAATGTTCAGCAATTTTTGACTGAGAAAGTGTCTTATAACACTTTTTATTTATAACTACAACTGTCACTCTTGCTCATATGCAGGCATTTTAAACTCTAAACCAAAAATTTAAGACACTTCTGGATTCTATCAAGACAAAGAAAAATATGTTGGTACAAAGCTTTAATATTATTATTAGCCCTAATATTATTTATAAGCTTTTTTATAAGGATTTTGTAAAATCCCGAGATAGATGAAAAGAGTCCACATACATCAATAAATATTCCATTTCAACTTGAAAAAAAAATCCAATTTGACGTATTAACTGTAAAAGTGATCATTGCTAATATTAAGGGTCTCAATTGAGAATGTTCTTGAGCTTAAAAGCTCTTAATAACAATCAACTATTACGCATTATGTACTAATAATAATGAATAAAATAAAATGTGTCTAGATATTATTCGTGTTATCCACTTATCCGGCTTTAGTTTAGTTTCGATTATCACGGATAATCGGCGATCCAATGTACTTCATTTTAACCACCGTGTAAACACTTTTCTAAATCAAACCTTTTCCTAAATCAAAAATGTGTTGTACAATTATTGAAACAACCCTATAAAAACTTTATCTGTTTTTAAATTTTTAAAAGATATAAAATTGAACAGTATTAAAAATAATAAAAGTCGTAAAGATGATACAAGAACACGTTTGCATCCTAGAGTGTAAACATCATTTTTACCTGTCCATCAATATCGTAATAAGCACAATAATGACCGTTGGACGGACATGGGACCAAAAAAGCATGATATGGGAATATATATCACACCACTCCATGCCATCCATATATTTCCAAGAGTTTATAGGTGCATATGCATGTTGAAAGCTTTTCCTCCGACATTTACATTCACAACGCAGAATGATTCGTTTTTTTCTTCTTCTTTTTTTGCTCTATAAATTCCATTTCCGGATGATGATCGAAAGGAAGTGAAAAATAAAAAACAACATATAGACACATCATAAATCCTTCCACCACAACTCTCAACGTTCGAAATGGGGAAGGAAAAAAAAGCTCATAAAAATAGCTCTTACGAGGAAAAGCTAATTAAATTTTACATGGGAAAAATGTTTCAATTTTATTTCCACTTTTTTGTGTGGCTCTACCCGACCCAAAAAACGCTCCGGTTTTTCGTCCTGGACGTTCACAATTGGTAGCAAAAATGGAAATTACCGCAACACCTCATTGTCATTCCCATTTTTTCCCAGGGGGGCGGCAATGATGGTTACCGTTTCGTTCCCGGTAGAGGTTTTACCGACGGAGATTTTTAATACGTCGAATGACTATTTTGTCCCACTTTGTCCCTGCTTTGTCAAATTGGCCATTTTCATTCCTGGTTGGCTATTGTCGGCGTTCGGCCCCCGGTGGATACGGCAAAACCTTGCACGCATTAATCATGAATGATCCATCATCCCGCTCCACCGTCCGCTGTCACCAGATGTGAGCGCTGAAAAGCTTTCTCGGGAGCTTTTTTTTGCTTCCTCCAACCCCGTTAAAGCAAAGGAGGAAATGGAAAAGACAGGACAGGTCCTTGCTTCCTCTAATCTCGCTCGGGCTAATGCTCACTTTGGTGGGCACCCCAAAATTTGAATCCCACCCAAAATAAGGTTTGAGGAATGGTGATTTTTTTTAATTTTCCGGAAAGCGAAACGAATGTAAAAAAACAACCCCGGCCGGAAATCTTAATGCTGTTCGCTAAGCTAACACCAGGCAGCCAGTTGCAAAGCCGATTAAAACCCCTTACAATGATGATCAACAGATTTTTCGGTCGACTGTCGTTTAAAGATCCGGTTGCGTTTTTCTTCCTTTCCTTATCCTATCAAATATAGCTGCCACCACGTTTATTGATTCGTTTTTTTTTTCTTTTCCACTTTCCTTGCTGAAGGTTTTGTTCGTTTTGCCAACATAATGGAATTACTTTTATGTGTGGGAAATTGAAATTTGGAATCAATTATTGTAGCACGTATGGTGAAAGATAAAGGTCGTGTGAGGTAAGGTAAGAGATTTAAAGAACATTTTCCCATTTACAAATGAATTGGATTGGAGGATTTTTAAAATCATTCGAAAAGTTGATGAGATTTTTTTAACTTAACCAACGTATGGGAGCTTTATCAGATTAGTTAGATTGGCGCTTGTGCAGCGTCTCGGTAAGCTTGGTATTTAAATCCTTACATGATATTCTTTTAAATTGAATAAAAACGTGATTTTGCTGCTTGGTTGCTTCGGCTGCAGGACGGTGAACATCTTTATCGTTGCGTTTGATTTGAGTTACGCACCTGCGTCTGGGGTTTCAGTCGGGAAATCCTTTTCCATAAAGTGAGATAAGTTAATGGGTTCGTTATTGCGTGTGGTTTTTTTTTCTTACCTAAAACGCTGCTTCAAACCAGAGAGCGACACAAAAACGGTCGAGATTCAATCGTCTGAAGCACGAAAGCACATTGACCGAACCGGACAATGGCCCATTATCGGTTAATGGGAATGGTCGTGGACTGGGGACGTATCAGGAAAATACGATGCCAGGAAAATCTACGTAATGAATTCCCGATCATGCAACACACCACAGTCTCCTCCCCAAACCCCAAAATCTATTTGGAGTGCTTTGTTCTCCATCGTTATGTCACAGACACTCGACAAACTTTCCCTGTTGAAACGATTTGGTTTGTTTTCCGTTTTCTTTACTCTTTCTCTCTCTCTCTCTGTCTCTCTATTGCCGTCCAACGATTAGGACGTTTATTTCGAGCTTAGCTTTTCGTGTTGTGTAAGGATTTTCCCACTCGAACAGAGAAGGAACGTGAGCTAGTGTATTCGCTGGTTATCAACTGGTTGTACGCATCCATAACCATAACCGTCGCCGTTGTCGTTGGAACAAGCACCAGAAAGTATCGAGGACGGTTAGCCGAAATAAAAAAAAAACCTCCAAAAATGGACCGAAAAGACGAAAGATAAAGATAAGAGTTTAGGCGCTGCTTCACGTACGTACGTACGACAAAGCCATCACCGTGAAAGGATACAGTGAAGTGGAAGGCATTTTGGTAAGCGAAAGCTCACCAGTGCCCACGTGCCCATCCCGATAGGCTAAAGCGTTCCATTTTTTGGTTGCTTGTAAGTGAAAGTTCAATGTCGTCATTACGGCGGAAATCGAAGCTCAAGTGGCCGGAAAAGTGGAATTTGCCAATTTCATCCATTCGTCCATACTCCCTCACGGTGTGTAAGCGTTCGATTTGGCTGCTTCGGTACGATTTTCCCGAAAAATTTACCCACACTCCGTGGTTAAGGTGTGGCGCCGGGCATGGATGCCGCGGATGGAAAGGTTTTGCAATTGCTCGCACAGGAAACTGGCTTTCGTATCACGATAAAATACGGATACGAAGCGGATAGGATGGTCGATCGACCGATCTAAGGCAGCTAATGGAACGTATACACCGAAAACGATTATTTAATCGTTTTGCAATTTTGGACGAGTGTCAATCAATTTTCGCTTCCTCGTAAAGCGGGCCAGCTTTCGATGCATTCGATGTTGATTGCCTTCGGGGGTTCTAGGATCGAAAATTACAAATGGTGTGGATAATGATGACATTTGTGGTACTGGTATGGGCGATAAACACCAACGATGTGTTGGATATAAAACAGATGCTTATGAGGCTTTAGAGATGAAGTTTGTTACATTTGGCTTTGGCAGAGAAAGGAGGTATCGGAAAGGGTTTAATGAAATGTATTTTTTATTTTTAGCTTAGAAAGAAGTTTTTTTTATTGAACGTAACAATCGAAGTAATAAAAAATATTATCAATCCATTACAAATAAACAAAAATAGGATAATTTATCATAAGGGGCATAAAGGTGTTGATTTGGCCTACAAATTTCCATAATTTCTACACCTTTTTTAAAAATTTTTTGTGTTAGGGTAATATTTGCCTTCTTTTTATTTTGTATTTTTATAATAAGACGTTTAGATCTTTAAAGTTTTCTCGCAACGAAAATACAAATTTTTAATTTCAATTACTTTGATAAAAATTTACACATGCACTTATTAATTGATTTGTTTGTAATATAAAAGGAAAATGTAAAATTTTATTGTGAAAAATGTCAAAGGATTCTAATGATTTCTGATAATGAGTATAATAAATTTTTATTTTTAATTTAAAGAATTTAATATTTTCTTGATACCGACTTGTCTTTCCTGAAAAGCAAAAAAGCGATAATAATTTAAAGTTTTCCTTTTTCACCTTCTACAAATTCTACATCAACCGTATCACCCTGCAAATGAATGAAATGTTTGACGCGCTTTAGAAAACATCATTTATTTGATGCAAAATAAACTCATCATAAATTAAGACAAGACTACAAAGAAAAGTACCATCAAGATAATTCGTGCCTGGGAACAATAAATTAAATTTCGCCTTCATCGTACTATATTTTCCACGCTTCCACCAAATCTTGCACTGTTGTTTCCTTCATTTTCCCGCTCTCAAATGCTTGTTACGCGAACAAACACACACGCACAGCAGTAATAGTCCGAGTCCCGAAAGTGATCTCATCTCGCTTCACACCCGAAGGTTAAATGCCGTGGCAGAAGAGTGCGGGCACCATTTGGAAATAATCCAAAAATTGGGTATCCCAACAGAATTATGCAAATGTTACAACCATTTTCACCGCCAATCATCCCAACCAGGATCGTCCCAACCATCGCTACCCGGTTTCCATCCTCACCTCAACCTCATCAGTTTAACGGTCTGCCAAATGATGGAAACTGTCATTTTCCCTGGAAACGTGATCCACGGTGGAACGATTCGAACGGAAGCATTGGGCGCTTGTTTCTACCTTAAGCGCCCGTGTAAAGAGCTGTTCGAAAAGCGCTTCGAGGAGAAGTTTGGATGGAAGTGAGACATTTTACCAGTGGATTTGTTGTTTTGCATCCGACTAGCTTTTACGCTCAAAATAAAACGAAAAAAAAAACAACTATCATCTCTATTCCTGCTGGAGCGATTTTCATCGTAATCGAGTGAAAGCGAAAATGGCACCACTTGCCATTGGGAAATCCGTTGGAAATGCGAACCGATCGGTGCAACTGATTCGTTTGGCGTTTCGTCTTCAATTTTGCAGCTTGAATTTTGTTCACTTTCATGGACATGTTTTATTTTTTTTTTTGTAGCTCATCAATATTCAAACACGTCAAGCGTCCTTTTTTCTCGCTTGGCTGTGTTTTATCGCTGCTGCTGTATGAACTTTCCACACCGAAAAAGGTGCTTACCCCTTTGCAGATGGTAAACCACACAGCGTTGAATCTAAACAACTGATTGCATTGCCCCCCAAAAAGGAGCAAATAACACATCAAAGAGCACATTCGATCATCTATTTTCGCCCATATTGGTGATGATGGAATTAAGCAATGATGGCGATGAGAACCGATCGGGCGCATGTAAAGTGTAGTGATTTTGAAATGGTAGATTGGGATAGTGGTATTTGGCAATGGTTGGGAATAAATAAAAGATTGATGGATATGCTGCATCTTTGGAGGGCATGTTTTTGCCATCCGCTTGCACTACAGTCGAGTGGATGATGCATTGAATTGGGATCGATGAGCTATTTAATGCTTAAAGGGATTGCGAAAAGGAGAGGAAAATTAATCACGCATTCGCATCTGGTTTTACAACTCAAAAACAAGAAAACAAGATGCAACTTCATGCATTAATTTCCTTTGAGTTTCGATGGTGATTATTTGGACGTTGTTGAAGGTTGTTAAATGCTACAATTTATGACATTTTTTTGCCTTCTTTGTTAGGTAAAAGAAGAAAGGATATTCATGTTTAATTTGTTTTGAAATTTCTAACACGCACAAGTGTAAATGTGTAACTATATCTTCAGGTGAGAGATTGGAACATTTTTCCAAATTAAAATAACATAAAATATCTGTTTCCCTCAGGTAATTTATGTGTGCTTTCCACCTTCAAAAAACATATAATCTAAATGTATTAAAATTTTAAACACTTCTAAGAAATGACAAACTGCATATGTTCGGTTCGTTTTTGTTTTTATCGCCAAATTATCGCTCGTAAACCGAACCATTCGATGCAGGAAATATCGATCCGAACCGCAGACTCTGATGTGGCCCCGTCACGGTGGCCCCATGAAGGAAGGGAGTTGATTTTACGATCGTGGTTCTTCAGCTTTCTTCTTCTTGAAACTTGTTCTTTGAACTGCTGATGATAATGTGTGAAAGATTTACGACACACACACACACGAACGGGCCACTGTTGGGGATGGGTGAAACATATTTTGTAACCCATTTCAATATGGTTTAAAGCGCTTCTAACCTGCTGACCCGTCTGCTTCCATGCGTGCGATCGAAAGGGGTGTTTTGTTTTTGATTTTATTTGTTTTTTGCCCCCCCCCCCCCGCCCCCAACCGAAGCTTGAAACCAACGGTAATAAAATAATTTGTAGATGGTAAGATGAGGTTTTGGGATGAAGATCGATTCTTTCAACTCATACATATTCAGCGGAACAGAAGATACGCTCAGCACTTTAAGCTTCGTCCTTCGATTATCGATCAGCATTTTCATGAATAAATTTTTCAGAAGCGATTAAACATTAAAAAGCGTTCCGATGGGAAAGGGCATATAATTATAACATGGCGCTTGAGGTTGTTTACCAAGTTCCCAGATGGATCACATGTGTTACCCTTTAGCAGTTTATCCGTCCAAATCATCGATACTAACCACCAAGACATAAAGTCGGGAAACGTCTCCCATCGAAAGTTGACCGATCGATCAATCGAGCTCGTGCATCGTCGTTGACGTTTCGGTGACTTTCGCACTGGAAATGAATGGTCAAATGATGATTAATTGATAAAGTCCAACCCACCGTTTCCTTACAAGGGCGGATCGATCGATACGAAGTTCACCAACAGACCCAGACCCCGTTCGTTCCGTTCCGTTTCTTCGCACGCCTAATGAGTTGGAATCAATTAGACTGATTTACGCTATCGCAACAACTTCATCAATGGAGCGAATGCGTGCGCTACCCACGTTCCATGTAATGTTGAAGTGACTTTCCGAATGCTGGCCATTCCTTGCGTCACGCAAAATCAATAAAACCCCCCACGCGGAAATTGGACCGGAAAGCTTACACCCTTTCATTTCAGGCTCAACGTCAATTGCGTAGGTCATATTTTTGGTTTGTGATGTTCTAATTAATTTCGTTGATGTTTAGAAGAAATTGTATATTTACCTTTCTTGCTAAAAATAGCATGAAAATACATTTGTTTTCCAACTTCAGCATTGGTCAAATATGGCAGAGTGGTGCGAATCACGCTAACGAAGCAGAGACTTTAAGTTGTTTTAATGGCCGTTTCAACGAGAGCAACCACGTTTGGTGGAAACGTTTTTATGTTTTGTACCTAATGTGATACGGTTTCTGGCCGATTTTTCCTTTTCTTTTTTTCCCCAGTAGCAAAACCATACCGTAAAGTGCCGTGAAAACTTTTCTTTTGAGCCACATTCCCCGGAATTCGGAGGACATTTCTTGCCGTCGGTCGGACCTATTATTTGCTTCCTTTTGAACGAACCAACTCGCACCCGGTAGTCGCGTTTCCGGTGAAATCACATGAAACCAAGAGTGTGTGTGTGTGTTTGTGTGTTAGTGCCGTAATGGTGCTGTGATGAGAATTGTGTCCTTCATTCCGACGTTTTTCACCCTTCTAGGGAAGGTTCTTTTTTTCCTGTCCAACTGCTCCAGCATGAATTCCACTGGATACGGGAAGACTTTTGTTTTGTTTGGTTGTTTTTCTTTCTAGCGCTTTTTCTCCGCATAAGCATGTGTTTGTGTGCTTTATTTTCCATCAGCTCGTATCTTCAACCGTTTTTCACGTTTTCCATCTGCATTCGTACTTGATCGGAATACAAGATGATACACAAATTTAGTGGAAGTAATTTCAATTTGTACCAGCTTCGGTTGTGAGAAAAAACTTTTGTTTTTGTGCTTCTGGTACTTCTTTCTTCTTTGGTTAATGGGTAAAATCACAACGGAAAGAGTAAGATGAGATTCATTTTTTTTGTGTACTTTTAGCGAGTTTGTTTTGCAGCGACGATTTGTTAAATGTTTTTCGTTTTTTTACTTGAAAAATGTTTAGATGCGTTAACGAGTAAGATATGTGGCTATTTTTTCTTTTTCAAGATAAAATTACCTTCTAGGAAATTGGTGTTAAAAGGTGAAAACAACTTCTAAAATTTACAAATTTCTAAAATTTACAAGGAAAAACGGTGCTCATGTTACATTAAAAACTTTAAATAAAATAAAAAAAGTCTATTTAGTAAAGACACAAAAAACAAAAGAAATACAATTATTTTTCCCTCTAAAATAGAAAAAATTATTAACGAGATTAATTTAAAACAATAAGAAAATTATTGCTTTCTTTTATTGAAAACAGTAATGAGAAAAATTAGAAAACATTTGTTTTAATTTGTTAAAACATTGAACTAAATTAAAAGCAAATGAAATATAATTTACAAATGCTGAAAAGAAAGCAGTGAATATAAAACAATATATCAAACAGCACAACATACCAGCACCAGGATGTACGATAACAAGAGACCAAATAAATGACTCAACTATAATGGGCCGTTTTCCACCCTGCCACCAAAAAACGGGAGACAAAATCGTTTTATTTCGCATGTACCGTGTTCCTTCCCTCTCTTAAGATGCCTTGACTACCGGGACCTTAGATCTGTCCGTCTAGCGCCATTTTTCATTTTTCAACCATTTGTGCACCGAACGATTTGATGTCTGTTTGTTCGTTTGGGTTTTGGGCTGAAGCATTTCGTGCTGCTACGGCTGCCGGTAGGCGTATTGCAGTGGGTATATGGCCAAGAAAACCTTACGTTCACATCGAACCAGCGTACTTCATCATGTGAAAAAGATGGCAAATAAAGCATATCGAAACGAACGGTATGCTGGTGGAGATGATATAATTTCATAATCTGTTTCACATTCCCGGGGATGGTTGGCTCGTGCCATTGCAATTTCGTTTTTTTTTTACTTGTGTTTAACAGCACAGTGGAACAATTTCACATCTGTTTTATTTTTTTTCTCGTTGTCCATTTATACATCACAACCGTAATTGATGATGTTGTGTCTTGTGAACATCAACATCGGTTTATTATTATCAAAGGAAGAGCTGCTTTCCGTTCGATGTGATATGGCTGGAGTGTGATTGTATGTGAAGGAAAATAAGTTTTTTAAGTAAGACATTATTTATTTCATCTTTACAATACACTTCATAACACAGCAATACTTAAGTGCATCGGATCATTTGAGCAAACCAAAATATTGCAAACATTGGATTTAAACCAAAAAAGAAACCAGACAACTCTTGAACTGCTATTCCATGAATCACTAGTTTTGTGTGTGTTTTTCCAGCCCAGCATCATCTTCATGCTCTTGAGTTCTTTCGCCAGTCGATATGCTTTCCCCATACCTGACGAAGCACTCATTGAAATTCAAGTGGATATGGCTGCTTTAAAAATGTGTCTATAGTTTCTGCGGTTTTATCTCAAACGGCCAGACCGGGATATCGCTCGACGTGCGCTCACGTATATTTGAAGTCGACGCAAAAAAAACGAACAAACTACAGCAGCTACCTCTCACCTCTTCAAACTTTGTCCAGTTGACCCAGTTGCACAGTTTTCCTTGGCGAGCGAACTACTAGAAACATCAAAAAACAAAACACGATGCCTCAAAAGAACAACGGGGACCCCGGAAAAATGGAACCGAAAAATGTCCGGAAATAAAATTCGACCCGGTGTTAAATTTTTCTCCCCGATACTCGGAGGTTTGTGGTCGAGATTTTCCACTTGACGTCGGACCTGGGCTGACACTCATGCACAGTGGAACCAGATTTCCCTTCCGGCCGTTAACCCTATCTCGAGGGTACCATTTCACAGCCACCCGATGATCCTCTTTTGCCGAATGAGGAAAGCAATTTTTAGTGATGGTTCCATTGGAAGGAAAATGTATATTTTTTTTCGAGAGAAAACTTTACAATCTCCACTATCACACACGCAAACTGTCAGTGACGGGGCTGACACAACAGTGCGCTCGAGGGAGTTTCCTGTAGTGTGCTTCACCAGCCTGGGAAGTGTCGAGTGGAAATGATTGGCTCAACGCTTACAGCTTAAGCTCTGATTTCTACCACATTCACATTGGAGGCTTCATGACACCAGTCAGGAATAACACTCTCTCTCTGGGGGTTGAGTGTGGAAGTAAAAGCAGATGCACCAATGGCCGGATCGACATTCGAGTACCATCTGGTCGGGGTGGGAGTTACGAAACTGGACGGCATTATTGCATTTGCTGCAGTTTGCACTAACAAAACGTCCATCCGGCCATTGTTTCCGGGAATGAAAACTCTCCACACAATATCCAGCACCAGCTCACACCGGCCATAGTACGAATGACAGCTGACAGTTGGTGCAGTGGCTTAAGAAAACTCCATCCACTACCAACATTGCTCTAATCCCGAATCCACTCGATCCCGGGGTGGGAAAACATCGCTGACGCCGGCGATGCACTAATGAGACCCTAGTTCCATTCTGTACGAAGAAGAAATGGTGTCGTAAAATTCAATTTCCCATCGAAGAAAAATGTACGATTGGACGTGGACGTGATGATGGTGTTTGGCGAGAGCCATGGTAAAAGGTAACACGTCCAGTATTCAGGATTGCAATTAAAAGATCCAGTAAGAGAGAGACGTGTTTTAAGAAGCGGTAATTGCAACAAAATCAAGGCAGAAACAGGATTGCAATAAACGTCAGGAAGGATCATTAAAAAAAACCTTTGGGTTTTGACTCGAATGTTATATCAGTCTGTGATTTTATAAATTTTATTTTTAAACAATTGTTTGTAAATTGTATTAAATGTTTCGTCCCGTAAAGAATTTTTTTGTATTCGTGTAGAACGGCCGTATTGATATTATGAAGATTTTTTTTTAATAATCTACATTAGAGTGCACTTTTCAGAGGTTATTTACACGCAGCAGAGATTTGAGATCGATTTTGATTTTTTACTATTTTCTTAACGATCAAGTTTTCAAAAACAGCTGATAAAGCTTCAAATCAACATATCAACAAACTCGAACCACGTGAAAACAGATTTACTTGAAATTTTCACCAGATATTCTTCACACATTTTGCAAGCTATATGGACAAAATAGTGACCAATTTTCGGCCATCAATCGATGTTTTAATTTAAAAAATGTCCACTATTAATAATTTTAGTTTAGTAATAATTTTAAAATGCATAATCCGCTATAATGTATCTTAATTTTTTTAAATATTTTAAATCTTTTGAGCTTTGATGAATACAAAATTACACAAAATTTATTTGAAAATTTTTGAGCCTATATGCTTCGGTAAACCAAGATTTGTAAATAATAACTATTTCTCCCGCAATTGCAATAAACATTTACTACGAGTCAAGCATAAAAATTTTACATTTTGTTTAACATATTCTTTACGATCTTATAAGACTAAAATAAAGTCAGTCTTTTGGCAAAAGTTTCAAAATGACAATCAGAAATAAACCATTTTACGAAAAAGAAAAGAAATTTGAAGTATTTATATAAAACAACAGCAAAATAATAAATTGATTTGAATTGAAAAGAATAAATTGATTAAATTAACAGAAAATTGTGTTTCACTGTATAAACATTTATTGTACCATGTTGTAAGCAACCTTGAACGCGGTTGCTCTAAACGTTGACCTGCGAGCTGATCAATGGACGCATCGATCGACTCGTTCTCACGATAGCCGCAGACCGATCAAGTTGCCGATGAACACCGAATTGCAAGTCGACAATTCGCACGCTAGGTGTTTTGCTTGCGTATCGATTATTGCAATCACCGCTGTCTCCAGGCACCTCGCTCAGGGCGCAACATGACGCTATGTTGCGCAACACTTAGTTAGGTTATAAATAAGCGAAAACAATAAATTCGATCATCAATTAGAAGCCTACACTTCAACGACTATGATTCGTTATTTAATATCACAAGCTATATGGATGTTTACCACATGGCGACCGTGACAGTGTAACAAAAAGTGATAAAGTGAACGGCCAGTGTTGAGAGGATCAATCCCTAGTGAGACTTAGCTTTAGTGGGTCCCCACAAAACGCACTACAGACCTAAGATCGACACAATATTATCGATGGGTAAAAAGCAGTCGAAAGTTTTACAAAATTCGGGCGATCCGCAGGTGCAAATCCTGAATCAACTGGATGTGCATGAAGAATTGCACCATGATCACGAGAACAAAATTTTAATCATTCTCGCAATAGTGGCCATACATCTGGCAATTACATTGTACAGAATGTACAAAGAAAATAGCAAGCGTCAAGCTATTAAAGCAGCAAGAACCGTGGCAGACCTCAGAGAAATCTGAGATAGTGAATCTTTTAATGAGATAGTGAATCGCAGACCCTGAAGTGCAGTTTCGGTTCCAGCCATCCAGCAAAAGATGATAGTGACAAGTGAAGAAGACAACCGTACATTTTTATTCTAAAATCCTGAAGTGCAGTTCCGGTTCAAGCCATCCAGCAAAGGATGAAAGTGACGAGTGAAGAACACCCTGAAGTGCAGTTTCGGTTCCAGCCATCCAGCAAAGTATAAAAGTGACCAGTGAAGGAGACCCTGAACCTGACCCTGTGATAGCAACGCGGCGGAATGAACGGACAAGCAGCTGTTCAACTATCGGACAACCACAACAAGGACCCTTTCTATGAATATTGCACGTGAGCCCTAAACTAATCATTAACAAATGTTAGAAATAATCGAAGATGACGTTCAAACACTCGTTAAAATTTTAAACAACCTTAAAAAATCGATATATAAGAGATTCCGACCCGAAACACTAGAAGCAAAATTAAATTATTCTATAAAACTTTTTGAAGAAATTGAAAGACAACTAATAACTAACGAAAAAGATATACCTAGAAATCATTTAGACTTTCTCATTAAACTTTCCCGTGAAACAAACTTCCAAATCAAAGAAATTATTTCTCGTAAATTACAAGAAGAGCAATACATAGAAAAACGTAATACGGTAACCATGTCACCCCCATCAGAGACCCCATTCGACATAAAAACAGCAACATCGTTAATACAGAGTTACGATGGTTCCCCGGAAGGATTAGATTCGTTCTTAGATTCTGTCAGTCTACTTCAGGATATAACTCCGCAGCAGCACATTGCTACTGCTATCAAATTCGTCAAAACTAGATTAAATGGTAGAGCACGATTTGCTTTATCATCTAATCCACAAAATCTTGCGGATTTAGCGACAGCAGTAAAACAGGCTTGCAAAAGTTTGGAAACTCCAGAATCTTTGGTAGCAAAATTAAAATCTACAAAGAACAAAGGAGATCAACAAAAATTCTGTAATGAAGTAGAGGCCCTTACTCAAAAGCTCACGTCGCTGTATATTGATAGCCAAATCCCACCAGGCCAAGCATCTAAAATGGCAACCAAAGCGGGAGTAGACGCATTAATTAACGCTGCACCCAACACAGAAACGAGAATCATTTTAAAAGCAAATGATTTCGATTCTATACAAAAGGCAATCCAGAAAGTGAACGAGTTACAGAGTGAGCAACCTGCCCAAGTCTTCAGTTTGTTCAATAGAGGACGAGGACGGGGAAGCTATAATTACCGTCGGCCCAATGTACAGCGAAATTATCACAACAACAACTATGAAGACCGTAATGTAAGAGGAAGGAATAGAGGTTATTCAAACCAACGTGGACGTTTGTGGAATAATTTCCAAGGAAGAGCTATGAGTCAAGGTAGAGCCAATCTGCTCTATGCTCAGACGGAAAACGGGCAGGTCCCCCAGCAAATAACAGTTGGGGGCACCGAATCGTCACAAACACCCGAACAACAATAACCAATAACCAACCAGATGTTGTTAAAAATTGTTTCAATATCAACACTAGCTGTACAAATTTCATCCAAGTGCAACTAGGACTCTACAACCACAAATGTACTCTATTAGTAGACACAGGGGCCGAGCTTTCGCTCGTAAAATCCAATAGTATAAATCAATTATCATCTATTATCAATACAGATGAAATTTTATCTTTTACTGGAATAAATACGTTACCAGTAAAAACCATAGGATCACTTTCAACGGAAATAGTTCTTCCAAATAACTTAACAATAAAACATAAATTCCAAGTCATGGATTCAACGTTTCCAATTCCAACCGATGGTATATTAGGACGTGATTTCTTGCGTAAATACCGGTGCACAATTAATTATGACACTTGGTTACTGTCAGGATATTTCAACTCTGATAAGGTTTATATTCCAATTGAAGACAATATAGAAGGCAAATTTATTCTACCACCACGATGTGAGGTAATAAAGCATGTCGATACAGACAAATTGACAGAAGATCATTTGCTAATCTCCGACGAGATCGTCCCAGGAGTTTTTTGTGCAAATTCTATTATGAACAATAGTTGCAAAATAGTAAAATTTATCAATACAACAGAAAATTACGCATTTGTTGACAAAAAATTTCCTAAGTCTCTAGTTCCCCTTAAAAATTACGATATCTATACGTTCGACTCAATTAATAAAACAAATCGGGAGGCAAAACTTTTCTCTGAATTGAAACTCGATCGCATACCGAGTGATTACCAGCAAGGTTTGACCGAACTATGTGCAAAATACAATGATATTTTTGCGCTAAAAGGCGATACCCTCACGCATAATAACTTTTACAAACAGGTAATAAATTTAAATGATAATGTACCGACCTACATTAAAAACTACAGAACCCCCCAGGCACATAAATCCGAAATTAATCGACAAGTAGAGAAAATGCTGAATGACAAAATAATTCAACCGTCAATATCGCCTTATAATTCTCCAATATTGTTGGTGCCCAAAAAATCAACAACCAATGAAAAAAAATGGCGGTTGGTTGTCGACTTCAGACAACTAAATAAAAAGATTTCGGCAGACAAGTTCCCATTACCAAGAATTGACGACATTTTAGACCAACTTGGTAGAGCAAAATTTTTTTCCACGCTTGATTTAATGTCAGGTTTTCATCAGATTGAAATTGACACAAAATCAAAGAAATATACAGCATTTTCCACCGATAATGGTCATTTTGAATTTAACCGATTACCCTTTGGACTAAATATTTCGCCAAATAGTTTCCAAAGGATGATGACCATAGCACTGAGTGGACTATCTCCGGAATGCGCATTCCTATACATAGATGATATCATCTTATTAGGATGTTCAATAAGACATCATCTAAAAAATTTAGAGGAGGTGTTCGTAAAATTTCGGAAGTTTAATTTGAAACTTAACCCAGAAAAATGTAAATTTTTCTGTTCTGAAGTTACATATTTAGGCCATCACATTTCACAAAACGGTATCCTACCAGACAAGTCCAAATATAGTATCATAAAAAATTTTCCTACACCAGAAAATTCCGACGACGTACGAAGGTTCGTTGCATTTTGCAATTACTATCGTAGATTTATACCATATTTTTCTGGAATAGCTTTACCACTTAACTCCCTACAAAAAAAGAATGCCAACTTCGTCTGGAGTAACGAATGTGAAGTAGCGTTTCGTACACTTAAAGAGAAACTGGTTTCGCCACAAATTCTACAATTTCCCGACTTTAACAAAAGGTTCGTGTTAAGCACGGATGCGTCGAAAAACGCATGTGGTGCGGTATTATCGCAACCACACGGCAATATTGACCTACCAATCGCGTATGCAAGTAGAACTTTTACCAATGGCGAAAGAAATAAGTCAACTATAGAGCAGGAATTAATCGCGATTCACTGGGCAATAACATACTTTCGGCCATACTTATATGGCAGACGGTTCACAGTAAGAACCGATCATCGACCTTTAGTGTACTTGTTCTCAATGAAAGATCCGTCGTCAAAATTGACTAGGATTAGAATTGATTTGGAAGAATTCGATTTTGAGATCGAATACGTGAAGGGAAAAGAAAATGTCGGGCCTGACGCTCTATCACGTATTAATATAGACTCAGAAAAACTTTCAAACATTTCCCTCCTACCAGTGCAAACGAGGTCAATGACGAAACCAAAACCAAGCTGGGAAAACCAGAAGTCGACGCCTAGCGAGATTGATCAACTCAAGGCGTATGACTCGATCAATAACATTGATGCATTTAACATGCCAAAACTGGTGTTTACAACCCAAAACAATGACCTATACGTAAAAATAATGACAAAAAATGTGAAAAAGGCCTTTGCTCAAGCGCAATTTCCTTATGCATTAAAAAGTTTTGATTTAAAAGAATATGTACGCAGCATTGACGAAATGGCCAAAACCCTGAAAACCAAACAATTAGCAATGGCAAATAACAACATTGTTTTTGCCCTGATAGATAAACAATTGTTCAAAACAATTTGTAATCAAGTGCTTAAATTTGTCGACATAATATTGTACACCCCAGCACAAATTATAACATGCAAAAAAGAAATTGACAAAATTATAGCGGAAAACCACGATACCCCTTCGGGAGGACACGTTGGTACATCAAGACTTCAAAAAAAATTGAGAAGTTCTTATTATTGGCCTAATATGAAAACAACTATTAACAATTATGTTAAAAAATGCACACAATGTAAACAAAACAAATACACGCAAAAAACTAAAGAAGCGTTTGTTAAAACAACGACACCAATTCAACCATTTGATGTCGTATCTATTGACACCATCGGACCGTTTACGAAATCCGTTGATGGAAATCGTTATGCTTTGACTGCTCAATGCGAATTATCCAAATTCATAATAGTTGTTCCCATTCCTGATAAACAAGCAAAAACATTAGCAAAAGCATTTGTGGAAAACTGTATCCTGATTCATGGCTGTCCTTTAACCATCAAGACAGATCTAGGGACAGAGTATAAGAACGAATTATTCAAAGATATTTGTAAACTCCTTAATATTCAACAAAACTTCTCCACCGCATACCATCCAGAAACAATGGGAAGTCTTGAACGGAACCATCGTTGTTTAAACGAATATTTACGACAATTTGTTAATGAAACACAAGATGATTGGGACAGTTGGTTACCATACTACGTTTTCTGTTATAGCACAACTCCACACTCCACACATCATTACTCACCTTTTGAGTTAATATTTGGCAAGCCAGCAAACATACCACAAGCAATACAAAACTGCAATAACCTAGAACCGATCTATGATTATGATTCATATTTCACCGAACTGAAATTCAAAATACAATCAGCAATAATGAACACTAGGATATCACTCGAAAGAGCTAAAGTGACCCGCAATACCAAACAAAGCGCAGAAGCAAATTCGTTAAATCTATCCAAGGGCGACACGGTTTGGATAAAAAAGGAAAGTAGAAGAAAACTAGATAGCGTATATGAGGGACCATTTGAGGTTACCCTGGTGGAATACCCTAACGCAACAATCAAAAATAAATTGACTAATGAAATGCAAAAGGTGCATTCAAATAGATTAATAAAATAATATAATGAATAAAAAAAAAAGGGAGGGGCGAGATACCGTTAAAAATATAAATATATGTATTATTAGGTAAAATAGGATTCAACGGTTTTTTTTTAATATTCGTATTCGATTCTCCTCCGATACAACTACTATTTTTCATTTCTATATTTCATGTTTCTCTAGAATATAATTATACTTATGATAAGTAGCTACGACAACAGGTTTAGAAAAATGTAAGAGAAAGGTGTTTGGAGATGATAACAAAAAGACCTTTTCAAAAGGGGGAAGGTGTAAGCAACCTTGAACGCGGTTGCTCTAAACGTTGACCTGCGAGCTGATCAATGGACGCATCGATCGACTCGTTCTCACGATAGCCGCAGACCGATCAAGTTGCCGAAACAAAACCATTAAATTCCTCAGTTCAAAGAATGATTTCAATATTGATGAAAACACACATGCAATTGCATAATATTCCCTCTAGTATCAACCTTACACTGATATCCTTGCTTAATGCAGCTTAATTTCAAAGAACAAATAATTAAGAAGTAGTACATGCAACCACTTCGGTACGTGAAGGAATGGTTCTATACAAAACAACTCCTTTGGTGATTGGTGGTTTTGTATATTTATACAAACCAAACACTGTGCCTTGTGCTGGCAAAGCGTACAAAAACTCATTTAAATGTTTCTTAGCTGCCAACTACCGTCATCTTCTTGTGATGATTCTACCGGTCGAATGAAATGTGGCCAAATGAATTCACCGTGCAGACCTGGGGCCGTACATACACAGCGGTAACCCTTTCAAGACACCCAAGCCAGTACAAATATGTTCAATTAGTGAGCAGCATCCATGGGCAGGTAGAATTAATAGAAGTCTTTCATTCGAGGCTGTCCTAAGATACCGGCACAGCAGCAGTCAGCGGTTTGACCCGGTACCTTCGGATCTTTCACGTGGTGTTACGACTACGGTTACGTCCTAGTGGCACGATGGTTGATCCTTTGCGCAATGTGCGTCCTGACGGAACCAAGCACGTACCAGGCATACCGAAGACGTTCAGAATGTACCATACCTATCCGGATTTACCGGGCAGACACACCTTAGGATGGTCGTGACTGCTAACCCAAGCCCAAAGGGTAAGGTTTGCCTGGATTAGAACAAATGACCATCCGAAGCAGAGGGAAATAGAAACCTCAGCATTTCGGTCGACGGTAACCGATGACGCATTCACACGAATGCTTGGAAAGTCACCCAAACGAAGCCGCAGCAGCGGGTTTTGATGAAGTAATTTTATCTGACAGGGATGCTGTCGTGTTCTCCGCGTGACATCCTTAGGCTAAAGAAGGACCACATTAGTGAAGGATTGTTTAAGTTGATCATCGTCACCTTGTTATCGTTTGTCGTATAAAATGAAATATGTTTCGAAACGAAACAAATCTATTTGTAATATGAAGCATAAATACGTATTCTTCCTCAAGGTAAAAACCAAACAGGCCACAAACTTCATGAGCAACACATCGCTAATTACGTTATGTTCGACTAACGTATGTAAGAAAGCACAAAGGAGAAACACATTTAATACCATTTGTGGCACATGTGCCGTTCTGTTTGGGTTTCACCCGGCTAGAGGAAATATTTTTAGCTTCAAAGTACCACCAACACTGAAGTGCTATTATTAGAGGCGTTGTTATTCGGTAGGATGGCAAAATTGGTAAAAGGGCATCCCAGGGCAAACAAGAAAAAAAGTAGCCCAGAACATTTCACCAGAATTAATTCCATTTACTTAGGCAAAGGAACTGTGCTTTCTGCCCTGAAAAAAACTGAAGGCGATCTAGGTCTGGTATAATTTCATTTTCCTACGACATTTGCTAACAATAATGTTGTGGAGTTTTCTTTCTTTTATTGTGAGCTTTTGTTACGGTTGATAAACATTACACACTTTTTTGATGTTTTTTTGAGAAATGAAATTTTATCCCATGGCTGAAAAAGCTTAAACATAACGAAAGCAGCGGGAGGTTCTAAATTTGTAAAATGTTGTCCAATAATTTTTTTTGTTGAAAAAAAATACAAAAAAAAAATAAAAAGTATGTTTCAAACCAAAATAATACATTAAGTAATTCGCTTCTCCAAAAAATTGTAAAACCTTTGTAAGTCTCGAGACTGCATTAAACGATCATAAGACACATCCTCGTGTTCAGCACACCAGAAGTACATTTTAAATTCATTGTTTCGCTTCACTGGAAAATCCTGCTGGATGGAGAAGTTGTGCCAGCCTCGCTAGTACGAAATTGTGCATTAAAATTAAAAGTGAAAAACATAAAATCATACAGCTACGGCAACGGCCCATACCAAGCATATGCAATGAAAGGCGTGCTGCTGTCAAGAATTGCGAAAAACTAGCCCACAGCAAAGAGAGAGAGAGCTTTGAATTTTGAATTTTTGTTGCCTGAACACGCCACAGTCCTCACAGACCTCTGGTTTCTTACAGTGACAGATATTTAACCACACTGCAGCGGACGGAGTAGAGTGCATAAAAACGAAAGCTTCCTCAAAAATCTGCACATACACCCTGCACGGGAAATGGTTCTTTTACTGTGGACAGCTTGTTGAATGATTTATGGTTGATTTACATAAACAAATAGGAAAACTTCGTACGAAGGCAAGGACAACGGGGCGCACAACAACGCACAAGACACACCCAAGTCGGAACAGTTATTTAGACTTTAGAACTTTCTGTTGCTTTGCGAAAAATATTGGACCTGTTTTTTTTTCCTTCAAATGCATTAATTTTTTAGTTTGGGTTCCAGTTAGAGCAAATGCCGTAGAAGTGCACTTTTGCACTACATCAACACAGGTATTATTACCGAACTCCCTTAAGGTGACCCGGTCCGGGGGCTTCATTAGGATTCGAGTTGCCTTGAGCTTGGGAAGTCAAGTGAGTGGACTTTAAATTACTTTCCATCCGGCACTCATGATGAGCGTTGGGTCTCGACGGCCTTTTTAAAATGTAATGGTTTTGTGTGCAGTTTCATTAATTAAAATTTTTGCTCTCGAGTGACATCCGGTACAATTGTGCGACGGTCTTATGATACATAAAGGGTGTGAATAAGGGTGTGAAATATGGCGAAGCGGAAAAAAATAGTAAATGAACTCTATTTGGAGAAAAGTATGAAGTGGAATGAACAGTTCAAGACTAAGAAAAATATAATTAAAACCTAAAAAATACCTTTGATACAATGAAGACTCTGCTGTTTTTGATTACCGGACCTGTAAAAAAACAAAAAAAAAACTATTAGTTGACAGTATTTTTTCTCATTATTAATTAAGAAAAATATCTTAACACTTATTCTTAAAAATATATGATCCAGTACATCTATG
Source organism: Anopheles funestus (assembly GCF_943734845.2). Classification (NCBI taxonomy): domain Eukaryota; kingdom Metazoa; phylum Arthropoda; class Insecta; order Diptera; family Culicidae; genus Anopheles; species Anopheles funestus. The sequence goes on along the minus strand of NC_064598.1, from coordinate 81,336,104 downwards.
TACTATATCTAATAAACATTGTTGTAGTTTTTGCTGCAATTCTAGCGGCTCATAATAACTAACTCAAAACTTATCCCACCCAAAATGGCGTTATTACATTTAATTTGATTACCTTCTGAGAAAATCATATCCGGATTCCTGGTAGTATGTAATGAAAAAAAGGCTTTTTCTCTTTGATTTTGTTATTTGATGATAGAAAATAATTCGTGGTCATTCAGAACGAATTACCTGAAAGAATATCTTCTGAGTAATGTTATGGAATTAAATATTCGTTCTATTTGTCAGTTTATAAATCTTTTATCTTTACACATTTTAACCGTATCTGAAGCTGACCACATGGCTACTTTCCACTCCAGCAGACCTTACTTAAGCGATAATACCCCCAACTGTCACGAATTTGCCCATTTGTTTCAATTTGACTTAATTAATTCCCATCAATTACTTTTACGCTAATGGCAAGCTTTTCGATGCCAGCTTCAATGATGTTATTGCTTATGTTTGCTCCTTTGCATTATTTTTTTTCCAAAATTTATCTTTCACAATAATCATCACTGATTTCCGCATTTGTTTCCCTCTCTCTGCCTCGTTGTCATCAAAAGCGCCCCAAAGATCCTTCAAACCTCCAGAGCGATGGATTTGTATAATTTGTTTTTCAAGTGGCTCCACAAAGGTGATTCTTTGCCATCGTTTAATCTCTTTAAGATCATTCGGTGCCTTGAGTAAAGGTCACAGGTATGGTACGATAACCACAAACAGCTAGCAAATACAAAAAAAGTAATCTTGAGTAAAATTAATTTACTACCATCGTTCAGCCAGCACCAGATTACCCACCTGGAAATGGGCTGATTTTTAAACGCCATTCTTTTGTTCCTTTTATGTCATACTTTTTTTTCAATCTTGGGCTTTGTTTATCTGGCTACTTCACCTTAAAGGACGCCAGATTTTTGGGAATCAAAAAACCAGAAAAAAGGGCCACCACTTGAAAACCCCAAGGGTCATTAAGTGAAGGCAAAAGGTGACGATAATTTCTGTCCCGCGTGTCCCTTAGCTGACGGTTGAAATTAGTTTTGCGTGAAAGGTTCTTGGCCGGCAGGGAAACGGACGCGCTTTCGATTCAAATTGCACCACATCCGTAAATGTCGGTAGAAATCCCAACATTTTCCTGTTTTTCATTTTCGTTTAGCGCCGTTTCGTTTCCATAAGGACGGAGGTGTTTGTGTGCTTTGAAGTTGTTGTTTTACTAATTTTAGAGTAAAATAGCATAACATTTAGCAGAGCGAGAATGTGTTTTCATTATGCTACACCGCTTTTGTGGTTTAGAAAATTATGAAAATTACATGCGGTTCATTTTCTGAACGAAAGAACGCTGCATATTTTAAAGAAACGAAAACCATCTCATCTGTTATTCTAAACCGAGCATTAGTTTTTGCTCGGAACGATATCTCACTCCAACCGTTGGAACTCTTTTTTATTTGGAGAAAATAAATAAAAAATTATATTAAAAGGTAACATTTTTTCACAACAAGAAGACACATACACAAAAGACAAACAAAATCCATACCTTTTCAATCTCTCCAAGTAGCTCAACCCAATAAAGCAGAATATTGTTTCCAAAAGATTGAAACATGATTAAAGTGACCTAAGCTTATATTTCCTTTCGATTTCGCAAAGATCGAAACGCTCGTCCGCTTACCATCATCGTAAAAGTTGATCCATGACCTGGGCGATCCATACCCAGCGACAGGGTAAAACACGCGAATTCCCGCCCCATGTGTTTTTATCACCCGCTTCTGCTTCAACACACCCCCCCGCAGGACGATCTCTTTCCGTTCGAGGGAGATCCACTTACAACACTTTCTACGTTCTTGCCACGAGCGACATTATTCGCTCACTCACTCTGCTTCGAGACTAGATAAAATGGAAGGATGTACGCTTGGGAGTTACAAATCCAGCCGCAAGCCACGTGCACGGTTGTCCCATGCAAACGGATGACTTAAAAAAAAGGAGCGAAAAAAAAGGTTAACTCGTTCCGCAGCACAAGAACGCTCCATGAAAATGTGGATGCGAAGAAACATTTGCTAACCTTTTTCCGAAAGGATATCCCGTTTTATCCTGTCCCGAATGACAGTTTTGCTTTCTTTGGACAGATTTTTTTTTATGATTAGTTGGTTCACCAACCAACCAGCCCCCCGTCTCGGCGTCTATCTTTTTTCTTTATGTAACAAGGTTGGGATTTTTTTCTACAGGCAGCGACAAAAATTGAATTGAATTATTCTATCATTCGCTCTCATTTACCTGACCTTCATCTAATTCACTTTTTCGCAGATTGTACACGATGGTTCAACTTTATACGTTTTTTTTTTTTGGCTCTTCTCATTTCATCTCATTTTAAGGACACTTGAGTCAAGCATGAAAATCAAGCATTCAAAATGGCAAAGGATAGCGCAAAAAGCGTTTCCCACTGGCAGGGAAACAAAGAGACACCTATAGCACCTGTTTCACTCATAAGTGTCTTCGGTATTCGGAGTTG